>NC_044245.1:121419570-121719570 GCF_003957555.1 Calypte anna
GGATGTTTCTTTTAATTATGTTAATATTTCCAGTAATTCCAATGATAATAATTAGGACACACATTATTTATACACCTTTTACACTGCCTTTAACTGTTGGATTGTTGGGTTTTTTTTCAAATTTAAGAAGATTACATATCTTGCGTTTTATATCAACATCTTTCCTCTGGTTTTGAGAATTGTGTTTGTCTTATTTAGTCTTTTTTTTTATTATTTTTTTACCTTGTAATGTGTGTATTTTAAAGAATGAATGAATGACCAAGGTTCATCCCACATAAGATATATCACATTAACTATAACAAGGCTGCAGTAGCAATTTTAGTACACGTTTATATATTTTTTAAAACAAAATCTAACCTTTTTGAAATAAATTCTAAAGTTGTATAAATCAGTACAGATCTGTTGAAGTTAGTTGAGCATTGCTGATTGATACCCATTTAAGAGCTGATGATTTGTATGATACCCTGAACACAAGTTAATGTTAAAATTCAATTTATGCATTGTCCAAAATAAAGTAATAAAGTATTTCACTCTGAAGGTTATAATTTATTTAGAATTTCAGAATTAAAACCAAGTCAAAACATTTGCTTTCAGTGAGTTATGGAAAGGTTCATCTTGAGTGCACTCACATGGTAAATGCAGGACAGCCAGGGGATCAGTTCCAGCCAACATGGGTGCTGGTCAGGCAGGCTCTACTTGACCAACCTGTTCTCTTTCCATGATCAGGTGACCCAGCTAGTGAATGAAGGAAAGGCTGTGGATTTTGTCTACCTGGACTTCAGTAAAGCCTTTGACAATGTCTGCCACAACATTCCCCTTGAGAAGCCAGTGGCTTATGGCACAGACAGGTGCACCCTTCACCAGGTTAAAAACTGGATGGGCCCAGAGAGTTGTATTCAAAGGAGTTAAATCCACTTAGTGGCAGGTCACCAGTGGTGTCCCCCAGGGCTCAGCTTTGAGGACTGTCCTGTTCAATATCTTAATTAATGATTTAGGTGAGATTGAGTGTTTCCTGAGTATCTCTGCAGATGACATCAAGTTGAGTGTTGATGTGCCCAAGGGTAGGAAGGCTCTACAGAGGGACCTGGACAGATATGATCAATGGGCCAAGGCCAGTGAAATGAGGTTCAACAAAGCCAAGTGTTGGGTGCTGCACTTTGTCCACAACAATCCCTTGCAATGCTATAGGCCTGGGGAGGGGTGGCTGGAAAGATGCCAGGCAGAAAAAGACTTGGGGCGTTGGCTGACAGACAGATGAATATGAGAGAGCAGTGTGCTCAAGTGGCCAAGAAGGCCAAGAGCATCTTAGTTTTTATCAGGAATACTGTGGCCAACAGGAGAAGGGAAGTGATTGTGCCCTCGTACTCAGCACTCATGAGGCTGCACCTCGAGTGCTGTGTTCAGTTCTGTGTCCCTTACTAGAAGAAAAACATTGAGCTGCTGGAGCAAGTTCAGAGAAAGGCAACCACGCTGGTGAAGGGTCTTGGGAACAAGTCCTGTGAGGAGAGTCTGAGGGCAGATGTTATTGCTCTCTACAACTACCTGAAAAGAGGTTGTAGGGAGGTAGGTGCTAGCCTCATCTCTCAAGTGTATAATAACAGAACTAGAGGAAATGGCTGGAAGTTTCTCCAAGGAGGGGCTAGACTAGATATTAGGAAGAATTTCTATACTGAGAGAGTAGTTAGATTTTGGAATGGACTTCCCATAGACGTGGTGGAAACACCATACCTGGAAGTATTTAAAACTGTGTCGATGAGGCACTTTGGACTATGCCCTAGTGGGTGTGGTGATATAGATATGGGTAAAGATATTTTATTTATTTTATTAGGGAGGAGGTTGATGGTTGGATGAGATTATCTTAGAGGTCTTTTCCAACAGTGACAGTTCCATGATTCTGTGAATTTTATCAGTCCTTTTTTTACCATTCTATTGCACAGATTTTTTTGGGTCTCACCAGATCTTGTCTTATGCACCTATGTCATCTCAAAAAATATATTTTCCTATGCATGAATAAATATCTTAGATAATATTTCTACTGTAGATTATCGGACATCCCACTACAGATATCTTCCCTGTTAAAATTTAAACATATTTTCCAACTTTTATTTCCTACTTAATTTTATTTTCCTTCTTCCATATCTGTAAACACTTTATCTTAACTGAAAACCATTAGCAGTCTCAATAACTTTTGGTGAGGAGTATCATCAGAAGTGTTTTGGAAGCTTAAGTTATGTTAAATAATTTCCCTGTTACTTAATATACTGGGTTTGAATGGCCAGATTTTGGCAGCAAGGGGGCTACTAGGGTGGCTTCTGTTAGAAGCTCCTAAAAACTTCCCCCATGTCCAACAGAGCCACTGCCATCCTGCTCCTACATGTACCTGCTTCTGGCCAAGGCCAAGCCCATCAACAACTGTGTTAGCACCTTTGTGATAATACATTTAAGAAAAGGAAAGAACTGCTGTGGGACAGCTTCCAGAGAGAGGAGTGACAACATGTGAAACAACTTTGCTGTGAAGTTTCATTCAGCAGAACTGTCTTTGCCTGAAATGACAATTGGCAAGTGGAATGTTGGACTCCCGATAAGCACAGTGATTGAAAAAGTCAGGTGAGAGGTCTCACCCAGATAATGCTGGCAATGAGCTGAGCCCCTGGCCAAGGACTGTCTCATGACTCTTGGGCTAGATAAGGACCAGTGCAGACAATAATTCTGGTGTGCTTACAGTGGGGTGAAAAATGTGTAAGAAGCAACATTCCTGAAGTTTGAATTTGCCATGGGAGCAGTGAGAAACTACAGGAGTGTATAATGAACACCAATGTGTTCATTATTCACTTCCTGGGGATGAGCTGCTGCCCTGTCCTGGACGAGACCCCCACCCCAGGAAGAAGAATTGTCAGAATATCAAGGGATGTGTGGGTGGTGATACCTTTCTCTATCTCTTTCTCTCTCTTTCTGTCTCTTTTTCTTTCTCTTTCTCTCTCAACAGACTTTCCATATCTTTACAGGATTCCTTTGTTGTCTAACAAATAAAAGTTTCTGTTTGCACCCAGCCCCTCATGGTTGGACTTTGTTCTCACAGGATCCAAATAATAAGTTACACTGACCATAGGATGAATCGTAGCATCTGCAGACACCTAAGTCAGTGCAGAAGGAGGGGAAGAAAGTGCTTCAGGCACCAGAGCAGAGATTTTCTTGCATCTTGTGGAGAAGACCATGGTGAGGTAGGCTGTCTCTCTGCAGCCTATGGAGGTTAATGGTGAGGCACATATCCAACAGCAGCCCAAGGAGGACCCCACACCTGAACAGGTGGTTCCCTGAAGGAACTGCGACCCAATGGGGAACCTTGGCTGGAGCAGGCTCTTGGCAGGACCTGTGGACCCAGAGAGAGGATCTACTGGTGCAGTTTTTTAGGCAGGACTTGTGATCCTCTGGGGCATGCAAACTGGAGCAGTATGTTGCTGAAGGACTGCTCTCTGAGGAAGGTACCTACACTGGAGCAGTCTTTGAGAAACTGCAGCCCATGGGAAGGACTTTTTTTTTTTTTTTTCATTGAAAAGGTCTGTGGAGGACTGTCACCCAGGAGAAGGAACCCAGCTTGAAGCAGGTAAAGATTGGAGTGAGGAGTCCTTCTCCTGTGAGGGAAGGAGAAGCAGAGAAAATGCGTCACGGACAACACTCCCATTCCCTTGTGTCGCTGATAGGTAGGAGGTAGAGAAATCTGGAGTGAAGCTGAGCCTGGTAAGAAGGTAGGAGTGGTGGGAGGTGTTGTCAGAGTAGGATTTTATTTCTCTTTATCCTGCTCTTTTTTTATTTGTGATACACAAAATTAATTTTTCCCCAAGTAGACTCTGTTTCCCATGATGGTAACCTGTGAGGGATCTCATTCTGTCCTTATCTCGACCCATGACCCATGTATTTTTTTACCGCTGTCCATTTGAGGAAGGGGAGTAATACAGCAGCTTTAGTGGGCACATAGCATCCAGCCAAGGTCAACACATTAGATTTAATATATGCTTAGTTTTCATAAAGGCTACTAATCAGGTAAGAAAAATTTTTTAGTGTGATCTTAACATATATTCATTTCAGTGTTCATAACTTTTTTTTTCCCCCAACAAGCTTGCAAGTAACTGTCAGCATTTTCAAGACTAACTGGTCAGCATTTCTCAGAATTTTTCTTATTCATTCCAATACTTTCAGCAGATTGATATGAAGAAAGCAATTTCTAATAAAACAAGAGTAAACAAAAGTGTTAATACTTCTTTTGTATTTGAAAAGAATTAATATAATGGCTCATAACACAGGAAGATGCTGAGTTGTTCTCTGCTCCACTAATAATTGGAGAGTTTGTTAAACAACATCTACTAGAGATAAATCTTTTAAATTATCTGGACAGAGTAATTTACATCAAAGTGTAGCCTTGGAATAGTGAATTTAAAAATCCATGAACATAGAACAGTATTTACTTTGCTCCACAATTAAAAATTGGTAATCAAATAGACTTAGGTAACTAGCTTGACATTAGCTTGATGTACCTTTAGTAAAATATTGATAGCACTTATACAATTTAATTATAAATAATGCTAATTAATGTGCTTTCAAGAAAAATATCTTTTTGGTCAAATAAGATCATTATAATTTTGATTTCCAAGGAATGTGTGTAGATTACTAATTTAAATATTTCACCTGGTAACACATGATATTATGACTAAAAAATGAACATTAAGAACATACACAAATGGGTTTAAATGTTAGATCTAAGAACTCCTTGTCAACAACAATCATTGGCTCTAACAGAGATCTGCAAGGATATAAAATTGGCCAGTTCCCTTACCAATGATTTAAAGTAAATATAAAGTCACTGTAAATCAAATAAAGTTGTGCTATAAGAAGTGTTGCCTGCTATAGCGAAAGAACGGGGACTAAGTCCTGAAAAGCAGTGATTTGGAGAATAATCTAGTGGTTACATGGGGAAGCAACTGAATGTAAATACCTAATGCAACATCCTAGTGACAAAAAAAAAGTGACAGATTGCTTCTGGAGTATATTACATTTTGGATGCATAAGCAGAAAAATTGAGGAAAAGGAGGCAGTGACTTTTTTGTCATTTAAGATATTGGTGAGATTGATAAAAAATTGGAAAGGGTTTGGGAATGAGGTGGAAAATAATTCAAAGACTGCAGAAAGCATCTTACAGTGGTAGACTATAATTCAATCTTCTTTCTCTTTCAAAAACTAGATTTTGAGGTGACTTATACTCAAATGTGCTCACAAGAAAGAAATATCAGCAAGCAAAAGTTTCTTTAATCTGATTGAAAAAAGGCATAAAAACTTTGACATTGAAAATAATAAGTTTTAAAGATGAGAGGCACACTTTTAAAGTATGGCTTGCTACAGAAAGGAAATGGGGCTCTCTTCTCACTGCAGGAGGTAAGCAGCAGTCATTTCTTTTCTTCCAAGATTTCTCACTCTTCTTCCCTTGAAGAAATCCAATTTTTGCTGTACCAGTTAATGTCCTCCAGATCTGTAACACAGTCCTATAATTTCTATTTATTTTATTTTTATTTTATTCTTATTTTCATTTTTTTATAAACTACCTTTATCTTTATCTATCTTTATCTTTATTTTTGTTATTTTATATTTTTTTTCTTAGAATATGATACATCAAGTAAAACTATGAAAAATTTTGGAAAAAAATGAATGGGTAATCATATTGCTGTTAGCTGTGTCTAGTGTTCAAGTTCCTAATTAGTTATGTAGGGGAAATATATGTATGATTTTAATAAATAACAGATGGATGAAAAGAAGTATCTCATCAAGTAAACTATCAGTTCTCCCACCCTTTTAAACTGATGCAATTATTGTTAATAATTCCACCTGTTCTGTGATAGAAATTTTTGGTGTTACTTTTAGATAGCAAAGCAACTTACACAAAAGGGATAAAGGGTTCATTGTGGTTAGTAGGAAGATGATGAAAATGCAAGCTTACATACAAGTCAACTTCATTGAGTTTATATATCATGACAGAAGTGGTTATGGAAACTGGTGAGAATCTGGAAAATAAGCAGTTGGAAATTGTGGCCTAACCAGAGAAACATGAATCTTGGCATCAGGAATGAGATTCACTACATAAAATCTGGTAATTTTCAGTATTTCAGTTTTGCTCAAAATTCTAAGCCTAAACCAGGAGAAAACTATGAAAACTATGAAAAAAAAAATTTAAAAAATATATAGTTTTCTTCAGTTTGCTTCTTTCAGATAAGCAATTCTGCTGACTTCATAAAATATTTATCTTTGCCTTTCTAGCGTATGAAATAGTTCTTTCTGTCAGCTGACTTGATAGAAGTTAGGGGTCAAACAGACAATGGTAAAGAGGTGGTAAGGGTGAGTTACGTACAAACAAAAATTAAAATATATTCTTATTTGAGAAGACTGTTGGTACTACTCATCTGACAGGATTATTAGAGTATTCAGTGGGTGTTTTCCCCTCTTGCTCTCAGAGTTTTCAGTAAGATATGACAGGTTCTGTTAGTGGGACTGAGGGCCACAGACTACCCATGAACAAAAGAAGTGTAAAGCGGACAGCAGACCTCTCACTTCCTTGTTTTTATGGAGAAACTGATGTCTGTTTTGGTCAGTACAACATTTACATTTTAACTTTCGGAGGTTGAAAATTTAAAGACATATAAAAAGGCCAAAAGAAAAGAGAAACTAAAAATGGAATTTAATTTTAAATGCAATGTAAATTCTCTGGGTAAAGACAGGGATGATAATGGTTTAAAAGATATGATGTAACATCCTTTAAAAAAATGTTCTGAAACTATTCAGGGATCACCTTTCTTCTCAGTGATCTTATTGTTACTCTTCTTACCCATACCCTCTTACTTCATCCTTCACTTCTAGACTTTGTTCTGTCAGATCCACTTTTAGAGAATATGCAAATATGTGACATGTACTCATTTATTTTTCTTCAATAGATTTTGCTGGAAAAAACTTGTGCTCATGAATAAGGTACATGGTTGGTCCATTGTTGTATGAAGATATTTTAAACAAAGAGCTATTGTACAGAAGTGTGCACATGCTGCACGAGTAAAATCAGTTTCTCGTGTTCTAACTTTTAGAATAATAGAATGAACAAGAAAATGAAACAGCAGAAGTTTTGCATCATTCCTGTAACACATATCTAATATTTAATGAAAGACATAATTCCACATTTTAAATATCCTATTCTCTGCGTTATGCAGAGTATGGTAAGCATTTTTTTTTTATTATTTTTCTTTTTCTTATTGAAATCATAGAATCATAGAAGGGCCCAGGTGGGAAGGAACCTCAGAGATCATCTTCTCCAACTCACAGCTAGCCTAGGTTGCTTAAGGACTGGCCTTGAACACTTCCAGGGCAAGCTTCTCTGGGCAATCTGTTCCAGCATCTAAACACCCTTGTACTAAAGAACTTCTTCCTAATATCTAGTTTAAACTTATTCTCTTTCAGTTTGAATCCATTTCTCCTTTCCCTATTGCTAGCCACTCATGAGAAGTCTGTCTCCAGCCTTCCTGTAGGTTCCCTTAAGTCACATCCAAATATGGAAAACAGACATCTTAGTATTTTGGTTTTTTTTCAAAATTATTCTTAATATTTTGTCAGTAGTCCATATTCCTTCCTGGACTGAACAGGAGTCATTATTGAAACTACTGTCAGTAATCACAGATGAGCAAAGATGCATCCAAAGGTATTAAGAGCAGAAGCAGAGATATCCCAGTGCTCAGAGAGAGTGAACGTTCACTGCCTCTAGAGGAAAAGCTCCCAGTCTATACTCTGGCAATATTCCAAGTCTGGGAAGAGAAAACAGCTCCATATGTGTCCTGAAATTTTTCTAGTGAAGATTTAATTCAAATATGAAAGAAGATCAGTTATTTCAAAAATATGAAGCAAAACATGTGGACTTCTGCCATGTTTTTTTTTTTTTTTTTTTGCTTTTGCTTTCTCTTTTTTTTTTCTAACAGGTGCTCATAACACCTTTGCTGAGTATTTATATTGCCCAAAAAATGAGAGCTGGTATAGCTCTGTGATCCATGTATCAAAATACAGAACCATGTTTTTATAGGTATGCCCATATAAAAGGTTTTTTCTGACATTAAGAAGTTTGTGAGGAGTATAAAGAATCCTGTATTATAGCTTGTCAACCTTTCTTATTCACTCTCTGATAATTTCTGTAGTGAAAGTGTTTTGCTCAAAAATTATGGTATGCTAAATAGGACTGCTGCTTCAAATTATTTAACTGGTAGCTCTATAAAGCATTTAAGAACATTGACAGATGATTCACAGTTTCTTGCACTACTACTGTTTTCTTGCCTTTTTCCTTTCTGAGTCAGAAGAACTTTAGAAGTAGAATGTACACATTAAGAATTCTGTTTCTTCATATTTATTACATGAGCACCCACAAGGTGCTATGTGTTTTCCTATCACATTAAATCAAAATTCTTTCTCTACAGAATAAACATTCAAAAAAAAAAAATTAATACTGTTTTGATAGTGGCCTTGATTTATTTATGTGTCCATTGAATCTAGTGAGAAGGACTTCTTTTCCTTCATTGGAGTGGTTACCATTAACAATTTTTCAGTGGCCCTTGAAAGTAAATCACATTACATTACCACATTTCTACTACATTTGCAGTACTTCCTTGACATTGCTTTCATAGCGTATCTGCAATAATGGGACTACAATATAAATGATATTTAATTTCATCCCTTAAAAGCAAAACTAGAGAGCTAATGGCAAATACCTCCATTTTGGAAATAATTTTCCTTCTGAAACAAAAGAATCTTTGATGTTTTTCTGTGCCTCTTATGTGTAGGATGGCTTTATAAGTACATTGCTCTTGGTTACATATTTTCAGGTAAAAGTCACTATAATAAATATGCTTACCATAAAAAATATTTAAAGAAATTTATATGCTGCTGCTTTCCTGATACCAATTTTTGACAGTAGACAAATCAAGTTTTATAGGGAGCTGGTATGGAGCTGTGCTGGTATGGAGCTATACTACAATACGATTCCAATTACCTCATACATAATAACATCATGGTAGCTATTTTATTCTGCTGCACCAATACAAGGAAGAGAGAATGGAGTAAGAATTTGCTCACTCTCATTCATCTTCTGCTGGAGTTGCAGCTAGTCACCCGTCCAGATATACCTTCATCTTCCTTAATCTTCTCAGCAGAAGGAAGATTTTTTTGCCCTATGGAGAATGGGGGTAAAAAACTTACTCTTCCAACATATTGGGCTTTAATGGCAAACACAGTCTGAGGTACAGGTTGTCACAAAGGCTAATATTCCTCTTATTTTTATTTTCAACACCAATTGCTTCTTGATCCTGAAAAATTGTTTCTCTTTTTATAATAGTTTATTGCTCATTTATTTACTTTCTTGTTTGCTGTGTTCCTTTTAAATTCCCTAAAAACTCTATCAGATCACAAAAGTTGTTTCAGTGAGCATGATTGAGCAGTTTATGGTTAAGATTCCACCAGCTACTAGTGGTTTTGAGGAAGCTGTTAACAAAAGATGGTGTTGCCTTACCAGAGTGAAATCTAGTTCAGAATCTTTTAGGTATCTTTATATAAAGCGTAAGCGTAAAATAACATCAAATGCATTTTATACATTTTGTACATATATATATGTACTTAGAGGTGGGGAGTTTTTTTGGTTTTTGGGGGGGAAATATGGAACTTTGGTTGTAATATTTATTCCAGTACATTCAGCCATTACTGCCTGCTGTTCAGGCCTGGTATGACCACCACTCTGATAAGGACCTTTTATGACTACTGGTTAAGTGCTAATTAAATCTCACCTTTAATTAAATACTTAACAATTACAGATTTCTTGGTTTTATTTTCCTTTTCCTTTTTTTTTTTTTTTTTCTAGAAACACTACACAGAAACACTGCCAAGAAACAGGACAAGGAAAATATCTTCAATATATTAAAAAATCTCTAAATAGGCTTGTAATACATAATATTATATTAGTAACCTTCAAGAAGAGACCTTAGAAGGTGCTAAACAGATGAAACTATTAATGCACTGCTACTTACCTCTAAATGCACTGAAGTTAGCACAGTATTTTGGTAAGCCCAAAGGGTAACTACCTACTGTCTATAATTCTCTCTTAAATTTAAATTTGTAACCTCACTTAGACAGAAATGAAAAGACAGAGAAAAGATTTTACTTTAAAAGGTTGTGGTTTTCCTTTTTTCCTGTATTAGAAACTGGAGTAGATGTCATGGGAAAGAAAATCAAGAAAAAACAGATGTCATGTGTCACTTATTGATACTAAGCAAGTAGCAGTTTGAATCCATTGAGACTCAGTATTGTATGTTTATGGGTTTATTTAAATTGCTAAAATGGAATACTTTCATGCCTTTAAATATTTTATGATTCATGGCATTTATGTTTTAGAATCTTATCTGTGTGTCTTGTGAGATGGCAGATTTTTTTAGCAGCTTTTATTTGTTTTAAGATAGCAGCAAATTACACCTTTAAAACTTAGGTGACAGAGGGAAAAAATAATGGGAAGGTAGAAAAGTAAATGTATTCATAAGCTGACTAAATGTTGCATGCAGGAAGCACAGACATCCTGAGTGTTCAAGGATTCCGACATAAGCAGAATAATGTGAATTAAGACAATACAATTTTTATCTATAACTGTAGCATAAACCAAGTATCAAAGGGTTTATAGTTTTCAATATTTTTATGTAGCATTTAATCTTTTTCCCTCTAACTTTTAGTATTATAGTTACTTTTTTGCAGTTTAAAAAGAGTTTTGAAGATGTGCTTGAATTAACTGAGCTTTGGCGTGCCAAAAGTGTACACATTTTTAAGGAGATTAAGACTTTATTCTAAATTTCCTTAAGAAAGAAGAACAATCACCCATTCTGGTACAGATGTGAGCACCAGCCCTACCAAAATAAATCTCACTGTATTCTGAAAAAAAGTGCTGTAACTTGGGGTATTTTTATTACACTGCCATTGTCTACCACCAGCAATTTCCTACTGGGCAATCTGAGAATGTGTTATTCTACAATAAAAGATCCCTTTCTTCTCTTTTGTTTTACTAATATGGATTTTTTCTTTATGGGAGTGATTGCAGAAGGTCGCACCGTCTGGAAGAATGGAGAATATGATTCTTCATTTTGGAGGAATTTATCATGCCCTGAAAGGAGAGCCAGAGAGAAAGTTCACAGCACCATTTTGGGTGGGATACATATTCATCGCACAAAGCTGTGATTTTCCAGGTCAAGTTGAGAAGGAAAAAGCTGAGACTAGGAGGGGATGTCAGCCAAGGCTCAGAGGTGACAGAAGGAAAATCCTTAGAAAGGGACCATTGGTATTTTATTTAGCTGTGCATTGGTATAACTTTCATGGACTAAGCATAGAAATTCATCATGGAAACTGCCCCTTCCTGGAAGGACTCAATCAGCAAGAAAAGCTGATTGTAAACCTATCTTATTTTGTCTTTGCATTTCTCACTTATCTTGAATTCTTGCTGTTTAGGAATTACAATCATTCCATTTGAGATTCTGATAATAGTGGACATTTTTTTAGGTGAAAAACTCTTCAGATTTTTTTGGAGAGCCTCCTTCAGTGATACCTGTGGTTGAAATGGATCCCATCATATCCTGAGATAATAGGGACAGCCTACATCAACACATCAACATAAATACTGTTTGCTGCAATCCCATCCTTTCCTCTGTCCTTGATCACATTTCTACTCTTCTCCTCTGCTTTTTTTTTTTTTTTTTTTTTTTGATCATGTCGAACTTTGTGCCAAAACTGTTTCAGCATGGTGACATAGCAGAGAATTATTTTGTTATTTTGGCTAAAATGTGTGGGCTTAAATACTTTCTAACAGAAACAGATTAGTAGAAAGCAGATGAAGGGCAGGAATAAGTCAAGAGCTGATTAAGGCAGCAGTGACAGCTAGTACTTAGATTAGTCTGAGCTACTGGGGAAATTCGTTAACCATCCAAACATGGGATATACATTGCCCTTAATTTTGAGGGATTTACTCTGATAAACCCACTATGTTTTTCAGCAATACATTCTGCACTCAATTCACAGAGAAATCATCATTTGGCATGATAGCATATTAGTGCCATCACAGAATCACCAAAAAGTTCATATTGGAAGGGACCTTAAAGATCATCTAGTTCCAACCCCTCTGCCAAAGCCATGGACACTTCCACCTACATCAGGTTGTTCTAGTCCTCATCCTTTACTCAGATAACATTTGTGCATACAAGCAATGCTGTTTGTCTGTTGAACAGTTTGTTTACTTCCACATGCATATATTTGGGGATAGCAATTAGTAAATTCAAGGGTGTATTTCATCTTCAATAGTTTAACATACAGTGTTCCAGATCATCCATGAAAGTGATAGAGTTGATACACTTAACATGTATAGTGGTTCCTTGCAAATATGTCTGTTCTATTTAAATGTAGAGTAATAGAGACAAAAATTTTAAAACTCTCAAAATGTATGAACTTCTAAAGTTCATTCATCATATAAAATAAATAATAAAGAAAAATCTCAGCAGTCACATCAGATTTTTAATATATTTGTTTTCCACTTCAGAAGCAATTTATCTGTCACCATATTCATCTGCCGTGTTTTGATTAAACCAATTATATTTACTTATGTTATTAATTATTTGTTCGAGAATAATTTCACATTCACCATTCTGCTCTTGTCTGAAAGATGTCACTAAAAAACTGAAGCAGAAAACAGCATTTTAGTCACTTTCTTTCCTATTAGAATTTCACAATCTTTTCAATATTTACCACACTGAATGGCCTGCACTTCAGTTATACTTTGTCCTAAATATGATACCACCAAACCGTGTCCTGTAGTGCCTCATCTACACATCTTATAAAAAGCTCCAGAGTCCATCATTTCTCTGGGCAGCCTGTTCCAGTGTTTGATAACCCTTTCAGTGTAGAAGTTTCTTCTACTATCCAATCTAGACCTCCCCTATCACAGCTTTAGGGCATTTCTTCTTGTTCTATCATGTGCTACTTGGGAAGAGAGACCAACCCCCATGTTGCTACTATCTTCTTTCAGAAGCTGTAAAGAGTGATAAGGTCTCCCCTCAGCCTCCTCTCCAGATTAAATAACCCCAGTTCCCTCTGGTGCTCCTCATCAGACTTCACCAGATTTTTTTCCCTTCTTTAGTTATGCCCCAGTACCTTATTGTCCTCCTTTTGGTGAAGGGTCCTAAACTGAACAAAGTAATCAAGGTACAGCCTCAGCAGTGCCCGGTGCAGGGGGAGCATATGGTGCATTTCTCTTCTGTAAAGTGAAATGAAGACGATGTAAAATATTTACAGTGAGGAATGTGGTCATTAAGACTAGGAGTCCAACGCAGCTGGTGTTTGAGCTGTCACCTAACTGGTCTGCATTTTGGATAAAGTTTCCTGTAAGCTGAAATATGCCCAGCTGGAGGCTAGCTCACAGATCATCAGATCTAAACCAGACAGACTGGTGCTAACCTGATTTTGGTAAGCCTAACATAAATAACAGCCTCAAATTCACTATGGAACAGTATATGAGTTCCTAGAGCTGTTGTTCTAGTGGTGCCTAAGGACAGTGGGAGAGGTGGATGGATGCCAGACTTCTTCCACCTCAGATTTGTCAAGCTTCTCCCAATTGCTTGGGGCAAATTGGATGGGCAGACCTGACACTTCTCCTCCTCAAGCTAGCTTAACATGTTGCCAAAGCTACAAGACTTCTGAGACCAAAAAGGAAGCAACCCAAAAGTAAGCAGGGAAACTAAACCCTACTCAGAAAGCCTTTTTTCCTATTTAACATTTTTTACTTTTTTTCTCTTCTTCCCCATGGCTGGGTGACAGAAATATACCAATAACTCAGGAAACAGGAATCAGAAGTTTAAAAAAAAATAATTTCATTTGTTCATCCACCTATTTATAGTGATGTGCATCCATAGCAATTCTTTTTTTTCCACCCACAATATGATTTTTCTACAGTATTCTCTTAGACAAGAAGGTGAGTCTACTGATGCATTATGGATTTATTAACACATGAATTAGAAATTGTACTTCTTTTAGTGACCTCAAAGGAAAATCTGGATTTTATTAAAGACATACAGCCAAATTTTTACTAGCTTTTCATCTTTATTCCCCAAAGCATAGCAGAAAAGAATAACTTCGCTGTTTAAGGGGAAATCACACAATATATGTTTGCACAAGCAACATAATAGTCCCTTTCCCAAAGTTCTTGGAGCCCATTGTGTCAGCCTTTTCCCATAAAACATCTTTGGCCTTCCTCCACATTATTTGCATTTCCTTTATAGTTGTGCAGGAAATATCTTTTTCCTTTTTCTTTCTCCCCCTTTTTTTTTTTTCTTTTTTTTCTTTTTTTTTTGCTCATTTTAACAAATACTGAAATTAGCTGAACCAGGAGTTCAAAATAAAGGCTCTCATCCTTATTTCCCCCTCCTTTATTGCCCATAAACTTCTTCTATAAAAACTTGCTGCATTAGGACAGACATTTTCAGGAACTAAGTTTAAAATATTTGGATATTATAGTGTCTTAATACTAGAGAGATTTCAGCCTATTACTGAAAAATCACCCTTTTCTTATAGAGGATACAGTGTATCCGTATTTAATATTTGATTTAAAAAACCAAAAATCTCTACAATGAATTGGGTTACATTGTTTTAAAGAAGTATTAAAACTGAATCCTCTTGATTATCCTCTGGTTTCAAGACTATACTTTAATATGCTGCCTATCACTTTAGCATGCATTAGAAGGGAAAAAGAATAAGAATAGTAACTGATATATTAATAGGACACTTCATACCATTTACTTCCTTCATCCTCAGAGCAAATAAGAGTAGATGGTAGATACCTTTTGTGTTCATTTGCTTTGAAAAACAAGAGAGCACTTGAGAAGGATGATGCAATTTTGACTTGCACATCTCCCCTTTATCTTCTATTGAAGAGAGGGAGGTTTACTGTGCATTTGAGTTGTGCATCCAAATGCCAATTTCCCCTGCGTTAATTAAGGGAACACATAGGTTGCTCAGTTTGATTTCACTCTATCAGAGAGGAGGCTGACCACAACCTGAGTTGACGCTGATGCTGTCTCTGAAGGTAGATAGTAGCTTAAGAGTCATGTCAACTTCTCTCTGCATTTACTAACTTAAGCACCTGAGTGGAACAAATATGCTGTCGATTAAGCCACAATTAAATTGTTGCCCCATAGGAATTTAAGTAACTTTGCTTATCCATGCTGTCAATTAAGGGAACATGTTATAAATAGAGGCTATTCAGAGACCAAAAAATGTTACTGATATTTCTCAAAAAATGTTATTGATATTTCTCTCCAATGAACAAGGAGGGAGAATACAGTCTGCAAATTCAAGCTTCACCAAAATCCTATTATAAAGTTACATACCCCTCTTAGTCTAAAGGCATAAAAGAGGCAAAATATTTTCAAAATAACATATTTAATCAATCAGAAACTAGGCCTACATAGGAAGAATCCAGGTATCTTGGGTCGCTCCACCGGGCTCCGGCAGGATGATACCTATAAAAAGATTCTCCCTCCCCAGTGGTCCACCAGAAGATTAAACTTCAGCAGCTGCAAGTATTAGGAGGCTGACCAGGCCAGATTGGTGCCCCATCACACTACTGCTTCTGTTGAAGCTGCAACCCCTAGAAACATGTGTAGCAGCAGGTAAGTTTTAAATACTCTGGTGCATCTAAGACAGCCTATTTGCAGGACTGCTGAGGGCACTGGTATTGCTGTATAGTTTTCACATCCCAAGAGAAGCATCTTAACATTCATTTTCTTTTTAAGAAATACTTACAGGATTTTAAAACAACAGCTCCATTCCTGTCCCCTCCATTACACTCTTTTTAAAAGTGATAAATTTGAATTAGAGTGGGTTTCAGGTTTGGATATTTTTAAACATCACTTCAATAAATTATGAATTACTAATTCCACAATTATATTATGTTGCATGAGTAATGCATTGCTTCTGATTTAAAGTAATTACATGAGTCAAAATTCCTAATTAAATTATGTAATTCTTTACAAGCTATTTTTCAAACTTCAAGTAAGTTTTGGGTCTTTTTTCATTTCCAACAAAGTAATTCTGGAAATCATTATACATTTCTTCATCCTGTAAGCAATGTCTTTAATTACAAATGTTTCTAAAAAGTGCTTTCAGGACAAATTTTTCAAAATTGACTTGTAATTTTGGACTCTTTACTTGACAAACCAATAGAATATCTGAATTTTAAATAGTAGGAAGATTTAGCGCAGATAAAAATTAATACCCACTAAATTATAGATTGTCTTTCAGAAATCCTGTCTTTTTAAAACAATCTGAGAAGTGAAAAAGTATCTGTAGAATTAGATTACCTTGTGCATCCCTCTAACATGGCCAGGAGCGACAAATCAGCAAAAGAGGGAGTCGGTATCCATTCCTCATTAATCCTGTTCTTCTTTCAGGCAACATCAGTCTTCACTTTTAAAGCCTCTCAAAATCTTGTGTGCTCTGTGCTCACTGATCATCTAAAGAGAAATTCTGGCAAAATGTGAAGGTACCTGTCCACTTGGTACACTGTTTACTATGAATCTAATAGAGACATACCAGTGGTATGTATATATCTAAAGGGTTTTACAGGACTGCTTTTCCTATCTAATTCATCATTTAAATATAATAATGTATGGATAAATCAGGAGAAAAATAGATTTGAAAATATGAAGAGCTTTTCTGTATAGAAAATATGCATAAAGATAGGTTAAAATAAATGCATATCAAACCATAAATATATTTGTCTAGTTCCTTGTATGTATATTAATTTTGTTGCATAAGAAATTTTTTTCCATTAACAATCTGTCTTTCTGCAGTAGATCTAAAGCATAACTGCAAAGAAGCTGTTCTTTCTTGGAAAAAGGGAAAACATGAGGAGTTGTACCTGAATAGCTGATATATCACTTTGTACATCACCCTAATAATATTAATATCCCAGCACCATAAAAAGTGTTTGCTTTGTTTTTTCATTTGTTCATTCAGGAATGATGATCCTACGTGTAATCAAAGCAGTAAAAACATTTCCTTGAATCTAGAGACACCATGAGATATCAAATCTCCCCTCATGCTAAATTCATACCTTTTGACTCTTTGCTTCTACATACAGGATATGTACCACAAATGATTGCTAAAAAAATTAATTTATTTGATTTTCTGGTTTTGTAACTGATTTTCTTTTCAATTATATGTGAGAATCTCCAGTCTGTGTAGGTATCACTGAACGGCAGCACAGCTTTTTGGGGTGCCAGCCAGTCCTCCCAGATTTGTGTCATCAGCAAACTTGCTGACAGTGTGTTTTGTTCCCTCATCCAACTCATTGGCAGATTTGTTGAATAGTACTGGTCCCAGTACTGACCCTTGCAGGACTCCAGTAGATACAGGCCTCCAACTAGACTCTGTCCCATTGACCACAACTGTGACTTCTGTCCTTTAACCAGCTCTCTATCTACCTCACTACCCAATCATCTAGACCAAATTTCCTCAGTTTACCTGCAAGAACTCTGTGGGAGATGGTGTCAAATGTTTTATGGAAATAAAGATCAACAAACCACATCCCCTGCACTAACATCATCTATCCACTTGGTTATGTCTTCATAAAAGGCTATCAGGATGGTTCAACATGACTTCCTCTTGGTAAAACCATATTGAGTGTTCCCAATGACTCTCTTATCCTTGGTATACCTAGAGACAGCACAAAGGCTAAGTTGTTCCATCACTTTTCCAGGGATCGAGGTGAGGATGGCCAGTTTATAGTTACTAGGGTCCTCCTTACCCTTTTTGAAGCCTGGAGTGACATTTGCTTTCCTTCAGTCCTCAGCACCTCTCCTGTTCCTCACAACCTACTAAAGATGATGGAGAGCTGCCTAGCAATGATTTCTGCCAGCTCCCTCAGCACCTGTGGGTGCATCCCATCAGAACCCATGGATTTATGGATGTTCATATTGCTTAACTGATCCCTAACCCAGTCCTCATCAGCCAGGTCACACTTCTTCTTTATCCTGACTTGCTTGAATGTTAATCAACTATATTGGACCCCTTTACATTTTAATACCTTGTCAAATGGGATTTCCCCTAGCAATTTCTTGAAAGGGCCCAAGCTGGCCCAGTGGAAGTCCAGGATCATGATCTTGCTTGTTATTTTGTTCCTACCACACAAGATCCTGAACTCCACCATCTGTGGTCACTGTAGCCAAAGCTACCCTCAGCCTTGACCACTACATCACTCTGCTGCCTTCACCTCCTTGAACTTATCTATTATGCTTAAGGTAGCTCACCCTGTAGCTTCAGAGAGGGATTCAGTCAAATTAAAACCACCTTCCTTAAACACTCTTGCCTACAGAGGGACTGAGAAAAGACAACATGTTCGTGTTTCAGGAATCTTATTTGGACAACTGAAATTAAATAATGTTTATATAGGGTATAATGTCAGATATAGAAAATAATTTCCAGA
The DNA here is from genome assembly GCF_003957555.1 of Calypte anna. Classification (NCBI taxonomy): domain Eukaryota; kingdom Metazoa; phylum Chordata; class Aves; order Apodiformes; family Trochilidae; genus Calypte; species Calypte anna. The sequence goes on from NC_044245.1 coordinate 121,438,139, forward strand.
AGCCCAACCTTGAAAAGTACTGAAGAGTTATGAATCTTCAGATTTTTGAACAGTAGAAAAATCAAACCTACTAAAAAGGAAACAATTGTGTAAAATACCAGTTAAAGGTGATCTTTTTATTTGAGATATTACATTGTAGGCTATACATTGTAGGTAAATTATGAAATATACTCTATTCTCCACCATGCTCACATGCAGGATGTTATCGTTAGCTTACAATGTTATTCTTCATTCTCTCATGCACATCTAAAGGCACAATGTCAGAATTTCACACATGCACTGAAATTACACTTCATTACTAATTGTACATATTTTGTACATTTTATCTTGTCCAGAATTTAACATCATGAATTCTGGGCGTACTTTACATATACCTTCCTGCTCTAGATCCTAAGAAAACTTTTAGTAATGGAATTTGTTAAAACCTCTTGAGAGTCAAGATTGATTTTTTTGTATTAGGCAAATCCATTCACATCATTGAATGTCTATGCACTCTGGCTGCAGTAGGCTTCCCTTAGAACTAACAGTCCCCCCCCCCCCCCCATAAAGAAACCAAAAACAAAAACCCAAACCAAACCTAAAATCTGATAAAATTCGATATGAACAATGTTGCATACTTTCTGGTTGCAAAAGCACACCACTAGATCAGCAGTATCAGCAATATATCCACTTGAAACTGCTGTCACATTTGGGAAATGTGATGAATCACATACAGCAGAAGTGAAGCCTTTGATCCAGTAAAAGCAGCTTGATACTAAGACTGGGCTTTGCATTTGCTTATTTTTTTTAATACAACTTGCAGCAAGCAAAAGAACAACTTATGCAGGGGTAGATTCAAATTTTCTCTTAGGACACAAGTGGGAATGACTTTGATGACTGAACCCTAGATTTCTGCTTAACTATTTTACAATGTATGTTTTGCATATTTAGTCTCTTATAATTGTATACAATATTTTTTACATTTACAATAGTGCATCTAGGTGTGATTTTCAGCTCCTGTCTTAGATGTGAGCCTTAAATAACCATATTGGAACAATTCATCAGTATACAACATTTTCTTCTTTCTCAACCACTTCATTCAAATCAGCTTGGGCCCTACTAGTGCCTTCTAACTTAAACTGCTATGCAATTCCTTGAGCTCATCAAAATCAAAGCTACTAAGGGATAGTTACTTATGCTATAGTCTGGCAAGGTTTAAACAAAACTGACAGATTTAGAGCACAAAATACTTTTACATTTTTTTAATTTTCCCTATTAAGTTCATTAATGTCACACTGATAAGAAGAGAACCAGGAATGTTGATGGTGCTGTAGTAGTAACCAGCAGGTAGGTGGACACAGGGCACACTAGATCAGAAAGGGGAAGGCTGGAGAAATAATGGAATGTTTCCTTACAGTTTATTATACCATCTTTATCTAAGTTCCCCCCAAAAAGTATTAGTCTAGTAGAGTTCCATTTGCAGTCTACTGAGCTCTGAGCCAGTACTCATGTGTTAACATGGTGGAGGGCTCAGACATGTCCTTTAACCATTTACTCACAGCTGAGAAATTTCTCTGAGCAGCCTGCTTCAACGCACATGCTCCAAAGAATGATTCAGCAAAGATTATCAGAGAAAAGGAGAAATGTTTGTTAACTACCACTTCCTGCTGCACAGTATATTTTCATCCAATAAGTACTCAATAACTTAGCACGCTCCTTTGTCTTTTCTGTAGAAACACCAGACTAGATGGGAAATCATGTAATGCAAATTAAAACTGTTGAAAAATGATAGAAGGGTATTTGCTCACTTTCTTGAGGTCAGAGTTTATCTATCTAAATCACATTTCTTGAAAATTCATTTTGTTCTGGACTACACTTTGCTCAGAATTTTTTGAAAGTGAAGAAGACAGGAGAATACTGCCAATAATTACCTTTCAGAAGTCTAAATAAAAATGATAAAATTATGCAAACCACTGTTCTATTCCTGCTGAGTTTCACTGTTTTTCCTTATAAGATCTTATTTTCTCATTATTTTTTAAGACAGAACATCTGAAGTATGAAATATTTTTCTGTGACTTTTTTGAAAATGTGAGTGTAGAGGTAAATGATTTATGGGCATTCTGTTTCAAATTGCTGTCACTTAAACATACATAGATGCACGTGTGGATATATATAAAATAGCTGTATTTGTAACCTTTCTTAAACTTTAAAGATTAGGCTGTATGTGTCAGTCTCTGATTGACATATTTAATCTGCTTTGTCAGAACATCAGGTAATCAGAACATTTCAATTACTAAATCTTCTTTTCTAATTTTACATAATTACAAAAGCAGCCAGAAATAAACTGTGTGGTTTAATAATACATGCTAATGTTCAAAAGATCTTCTAAAAAACTAAATTGCTTTTGCAGCATTATTGTAATCTAGTATAGAATATTAATATGCATAACAGATGGCTCTTACAAGAGTAAGAGTTTATTTTGATTTTATTTTAATTAGATATATATTGTCTTTTCCATTATATATTACCCATAGTAATACCATAAGTGCCTTTTATGCATTGTATTAAAAGATTTATTACACTCAAAAGTTTTAAATGTCATTGGTATGAGAACACTATTTTGAACAACATTCAGAAAGGTTTTGCTGCTTTTGATGACAATTTTTGTTGGTTTTAACAATGATAAAAAGTTATTGAAGGAAGTTGCAATTTCAAGTGTTTGTTCACATTTGAAAAACATTAATGTATTCATAGTTCTTAAAAGTCTACATATGGATTCATATTATAATATTCTTTTATTTGGCCAAAAAGATTTCTAAATCTTCTGTAACCAAGTGGATTCAAGACTGACACATTCTGCTTTTACTTGCTTCTTCTTCATTTAAGCTTTAATTATTGTCTGTTGAACAAAATTTCTCTTCATTCAGAATTTTGTGTCTGTTACAGATTTTTACAATGGTTTTAATTTTCAAGAAGGCCATTTAAAAATCATTATGAATTGTTATGAGTTTACTGTAGTTGCGATTCTGGCAGCTGGGTAAGGAAGGGACTATTGACAATACCAGATTTTGAACCGTTTAAAGAATCTGCTGAGAGAATTTTCATTATGGTGCCTTTTGAAATGCAAACTGAGGAAATGAACCCAAAGGGGATTGCACAGAGACTACCAAATAATTTTATCACTTTACCTAGGCCTCATGTACCTATCATATGTGAAATGATTCTTACCACCATTGATTCACATTTAACTCCAATTGGAGATACAAAAGTGAAAGTCTGACATTCAACTCACAAGTCTGAGGTTATTCAGTCCTTCAGCATTCCCTGGTTTTTTTTTTTTTGTTTTGTTTTTTTAATACCGAATATACCAAAATAACTCCATCCCTTTTACATTCTTTCTATTCCAAATGCAATGAGCCATGACCAAAGAGCTAATCTTAAAGAATTACATAGGAAAAATAAAACAAAAAAGTGGAAAGAATAAACCATCTAAACTGAAACATAGCAAGTTACAATCGTTCCATTTTTATAAAATAAATCTGATTTCAATTAAAACAACCTCTGGAGGTAGACTAGTATATATTATAATAAATGGGTAAATGTAAGGCGTGGGAAAAGTTCAGACATTCCTTCTAGCATATTGAATCAATTAATAGCATGTACAAGGAAACCCTGATTATTTGAAGGAGTGGAGAAAAATGACTTGATTCTTTACAAGTAGTACAGACTATTATTAGTATTCCAGATAGAGTGTGTTCTAGGGAGTCCATCATATGCTTTGATCTGTCTGCATCCACAGCTGGAAACTTTGTGCCAGTCTCTGGAAGCAGCACGAACTGACAACAGTCGCCTCCATCAGGAAAGTGAGTTAGTGGTTGCAAATGTTAATCAGTGGATCAAAGAACAAAAGTGAACAAAATTGGGTCTCTTTTTTTTCCATCTGATTTCACTTCCTATGGCCCCAAACAATTAAAGCATTCATGAGAACTCAACTCACTGCCATATCTTTTATCTGGAGCTCTGCACTAGGTCTTTATAAACACACTATCAAGGGTTTTTAACCATCATATTTCCGTCCTTTTGAATTAGCACAAATTAACAAATAATAAGTGAGTTATCTGTAAAAACATAGTGTAATTTTCAGTCTTGTTAATAGCTTACAATTTAAACAACTGAACTTTGTAGATAAGAAAAAATTAAGTTCTTATGGTTTATGATTTTTTTCTCAGATTATTGTAAACTTCCCATATTAACACTTTCCATTTTTAAATGTACTTACAGAGAGTTAAATGTACATCACAAAGAGTGCTGAAATTAAATAAATGATTTAATGACCCTGAGTCTATCTCTTAATCTTGTGGGGTGTGAGAATGCAAGTATGGTCCTACAATTAATAAATTCTCTATATAGATTACACAAGTTTGTGGGAAATTATTGCTAATTTGTTGTGTCTCTTTGTGAGCACTTTTCCCAATCACATAGAAAGGTGTTCATAAAAACAACTGTACAGTTTAATGAGGAAACTTTTCAGTACCAAAATCATTCATGATATGTGGAACTACATTTTCTTTTAACAAGTGCTTCCGCAAGCCACAAGTTGGCTTCCTTTATAATTCCTTTTATGTAGTCTGAAGAGCCTACAGCTTAGAACACTAAAAAACCTAATTAGTTTAAGGCTTTGTAAAGATTGGATGATTTGTTTCCAGAATTCTGTTATCTGTACCAATCAACTCCAAACTTGCTATGAAGAAAGCACAAAACAATTTTCTCCTTGTTTTGCCTCAAAAAAAACGTGGTTTTTGGTTAGGAACTTGCTTTTAAATTAATCTAGATGTATTTTTAGTTTACATCCAATAAAGTACTTTTAAATAAAAAGCATCTTTTGTAGACTAAATATGAATTCTACAATACTGCTTTGACTAACTCGGAGGCACATGCCTCAGTTTCACAAGAGTAGCAAGCAGTGTACAGTATTCAGGCTTACTGTAATTTTTGCATTTTGACTGAAAAAATTTTTCAGTTTGGGTTTTTTCCCAGATTACTTGTAACCGACCCACAAAAAATGTTTAATTTTCAAATTTAGGATTTTTGAAGTGATAGACTAAACCAATGGGAAGCTATGCTATACACAGACATGCACACACACATACACATATACATAAAACTCAATACAGGCAAACTAAAATAATTTTTTTAAAAAAATTATGCTAATGGTCTTGCCAGATTGGGTGATTCATTGATTACAGTGCAGTGAAAGTAGGTTAATAAGTAGAAATTTTTAAAACTACCTTTTGTCTTAGGACTCAAACTTCTCAAACACCATCAGAGGGATATTTAAATATACAATTTTGTTACAACTGAAGGTGAGCAACCTACACCCTTGAAAATCCTTTTTTTTGATCCGCACTCTATGGTGCCCATGTATTGTACCCATGACAAAAAATAGAACATTCAGTATATTTCTTCTGTAGACTAGGTGAAATAAAGGTAAAATAAAGATCCCTTTTAATATTAATTTAATTTTATAATCACCTTATTTCCACCTATGCTTCCTTGTACATTGTTAAAGTTAGACCTGACATTGCCAATAAACTAGATCAAAGATGTTGCAATACATAATTGAAGGCCATAAGGGACATACTTGGTAAAAAATCATCTTGCAGAAAAAGTGATGCAGGCCATTACTTAATTAGATAATTAACATTTAATTGCTATTTTCATTCAGCAAAAAGTTTTGAGAAGGTTTTTCCAATAAAATGGAATAGGTGTGGTAGTGCAAGGATTCACCAGGCCAAATCTGAGTTCATTTAAAAGTTCAACTATGTCTTCTGTTACTTTCCAACATGTTTCTGTTTTCCCCAAAATACGGGAATAATGCTACCCATTTTGAATGATTCTTGGTTCTAGAACACTTCTTCAGAAGAGACAAAGTAACAAATAAGTTACAAGATTTTGAAATATAGATAATACTTGATTTGTTTCACTGCAATGATACACCACGTAAATGATAATACAGTATGCTCGTGGTAATTTTTTTTTTATATTGCTGCATCAAATGATATTATACATCAGATTTCAGAGTCAGTGTTTGCTTAGTGGAAGGCTGACAGAATATTGCCATTCTACTTCATTATTCATTTATTATCTATGCAGTTTTCCAGGTTTTACTTTATTTATTGTGGTTCTTTTTATGTACATTTCTTTGTTGTGTGCAGCTTTTGTTCTCTTTATCATAGACTCTTTTAGTCTATGATCTGCGGAGGTAATTTTGAACAAACTTAAGAGAGCTAAATCAACATTACAAAATGCTTTTTTTGAAAATTGTATTTTCCTGGAATGTTAACTGCATTTTAAGATTTGTATTTCATATATAATGAAGTCCTTTTATTGTCAAAGGTTATTTGATTGTCCTCTAAGAATCCTTGAATTTTTAATTGATCTAATAATTATATATTTCTTAGTAATTATTATGTCTTTTCTTTCTTATTCCTTTATCTTAAAAATTAATAAACAAAACATCAAAGAAAACAAGCATGCAAAAGTAAATCCAAGGATGCCTAAAAGTAGATGCCTGAGGCTTTTCCATTTATAAAGCTTCTATGACTGCGTTATTGTTTATGGAAATCTTACATGTACAGTTTCTCAACTAATCTGGAAAAGTCTCTGGGGAGATATCTATAAGCCCACTATCTCTGTGCTGTTAAGGAATATTTAATGATCAATAAAATTTTCCCAAGTAAATACATTTCTCATCAAATTAATCTAAAATTGGTGTTGTGAGGAAGAGAGAAGTATTGGTGAAATGAAGATAGATTATACTGCTGTCAAAATAATTTTATGGTATTTCTGTTCAGGTATTTGAAGCCTTTAATAGAATATTTTCAAATAATCTTTATTGAACTACAATGTATTAGTACACTTTTCCTTTTACAGTTTCTTTCTTTCTTCTTTTTGTTTTAAGATCTTGTTTAAAAAGTGGAAGTAATAGTAAAAGATCCTTATATGTATTAATCATTGTTGAGGCAGATCATTTCAAGGTTCTTCAGTCTTGTGTGTAGCCTAGGTGTGTTCTTTTCAAACATGAAGTCATGTGAAATGAAGTAGTTTTAAGCTGAGGTCCTAGATTTATTTCTTTTTCAATAGGACTGAACTTTTCATTAGCTTTTTTTCAGCTTTTGTAAACTGACTGCATTATCCCTTAATTAACTGATCTTTCTTTCTGAGGTATAGCTATTTCAAAATGCATTGTAAAATAATTTTGTAGCTCTTCCTCATTATTCTTCATGACTGAATGGGCAGAATGATACTTGATATTTTGTATGTATTTTCCCTTGATTCTAAGATTTTTAATATCTTTCCCTTTAGACTTTTGTTTTGGCATAGGGGCCCTGGTTTGGAACAGGATAAAGGTAATTTTCTCTCTTGTCATTTTGTTTTCAGCTAAGTTTTTTGTAAGCAGCTGTACTTGCTGAAATTAACAACAAGTTTCTCAATCAGTGTCTGCTTCTGAGAGTGATAACACTCAATGTATATAGTTACAGCCAGAGACTGGTGACTCAGTGGCTCAGTGTCCAAATGGAGATGTGTGACAAGGGGTGTTCCTCAAGGGCCGGTACTCGGCCCAGTGCTGTTTAACATCTTTGTCAACAACATGGACAGTGCTATAGAGTACACCCTCAGTAAGTCTGCTGATGACACCAAACTGTGTGGTGAAGTCAACATGCTAGAAGGGAAGGATGCCATCCAGAGGGACTGTGACAGGCTGGACAAGTGGACTCATGCAAACTGCATGAAGTTCAACAAGGCCAAGAGCAAGGTTCTGCACATGGGTTGAGGCAATCCCATGCATGAATACAGGTTGGGTAGAGAAAGGATTGCAGGCAGCCTGGAGGAGAAGGTCTTGGGTATAGTGGTGGGCCAGGAGCTCAAAAGGAGCCATCAGTGTGCACTTGCAGCCCAGAAAGCCAATCTGGTCCATCAAAAGAAGCACAGACAGCAGGTTGAGGGAGTGATTCTCCCCCTCTACTCTGCTCTTGTGAGATCCCACCTATAGTATTGTGTCCAGTTCTGGAGTCCCCAGCATAAGAAGGGCCTGGAGATCCTGGAACATAGCCAGAGGAGAGACACTAAAATGATCAGAGGGCTGGAGCAGCTCCCCTATGAAGCCAGGCTGAGGAAGTTGTTCAGCCTGGGGAAAAGGAGGCTCTAAAGTGACCTGTAGCAATCTTCCAGTATCTGAAGGGGGCCTAAAGAAAGCTGGGGTAGGGCTTTTTACTAGGGTGTGTAATGAGAGATCAAGGGAAAATGGTTTCAAACTTGAAGAGGTGAGATTTAGGTTAGACATTAGGAAGAAATTCTTTAATTTGAAGGTGGTGAGACTCTGGAACAGGTTGCCCAAGGAAGCTATGGCTGCTCTCTCCCTGGAAGTGTTCAAAGCCAGGTTGGGTGGGGCCTTGGCAACCTGATCTAGTGGGAGGTGTCGCTGCCCTGCATGGGCAGGTGGAACTAAATGATCTTTAAAGTCCCTTACAACCCAAAACCATTCTATGATTCTAAGCATGAAATGCTAAATACTGAATATATTTCAATACTGACTGATTTTTTTTTTCAAGAAGCTTTAGGTAGATTTCGATATGTTTTTGGGTAATCATATATAATCTCAGATGTATAATCTTCGTGTAACCTCAGTCCTCCTTGAGTGTTGGTTGGTGTTTTTTTATGTTGCTTTGGGTTTTTTTACATTTTTCTTTGTATAATCATTTGTTATAGGATAGCTTTCCTGCCATTGTGTGATTTAGAGTACTACTTTATGATAACTATAGTATTTTCTAGACTGTGGGTCCTAACTGCTCTGGAATCTATTTATTTTTAAATCTCTGTAAAAGTGAAGAAATAAGAAACCAGTAGTTACACAAAAAAGAAACCTTTAGTTACACAAAAAGACTGACGTTCAAATTATGTCTGAATATGTACTCAAAAAATGTTGAAAAGAACAATCTCAAATAGTCAAATAGTTTTTCTCCAGAGGAAAATAAACTATTTGTAAACTAGTATAGATTATTGTATATCCTGCATATTCTGACAAAATTAATGCACCAGTTAACAAGATCCTTCCAACCTCTAAAATCTGGAATGCTGTTTCTCATACTAATATTTTAATATATATTACCCTAATACTGAATATCCTACCAATAAATGCATATCCCATATCCCAGTCCAGAACTCTTCTTATTCATAAATGCTTAAGCACTGACACATTTAGTTACACAGCATTATTTCTGATTTCTAGGGATTATTTCATAACTAGACACCATATAGAAATTCCCTCAAAGGAAGGAAAAAAGTTTTGTGAAAGCAAAAGAGAATTTTTCTTAGTATTCTTTGTCTTTTTTGGATACTACATGCTACAGGTTGTCTTGGTCATTTGTCAAAGATTTTGATTTCATTGTCTGCTATTCATATTTTCGGTGTTTAAGGTTCAAAGACATATATGCCATTCCTGAACAAAGACATATATGCCATACAAAGACATATATGCCATTTTACAAAGACATATATGCCATTCCTGAACCTTTATTTAATACTAGGGAAGTTGGCTATTCTGTGCTTTCAGAACCTCTGCTTGGAAGTTTATTGGTGTGGCATTACCATAAGGGTAAAAAGTAAGATCATGAAAGCTGGCAGGCAGTGAGGCTTTTTGTTGCTTGAGGGGAAGGTAAAGATGAATATGCAAAACTCTCAAGTTGAAGCCTTCAACTTGCTAACTGCAACCAGTACAGGCTAGTTATAAACTTTAATGAAACTTGAATGAATAAGGGGTGCCACACTGAATCCTCAGATTAGTAGAGAAATGAGAGGCAGAAAAAGTGTTAAGAGATTGATCATGACCTGTGTTTCTGTGTGTACATTATTTAGATGTACAAAACTTGAGGGTTTAGCCTGGAGCTGGAGGAGAACTATGGAGACCCACAAACCTTGGCAGTAATACCTGAGACTCATAACTGTGAGCAGGTGCTCAGCACGTTTTGCTCAGCCCTTCCTGATGAGTAGAAAAATCCTTGAGGGGAAGGGAATCGAAACTTAGGAAACGTAATGTCGGAGGCAGAGTGAGCAATTGCATGTGTGAGAAATCAAATAGAGTAAAGGTTCAAGCCCTGTTGATTATTAAATGAGCTCTAGTACCCAGATGCACTCTGAGTTGTTGTCATCTTGCCTGTGACAAATGGGTGCATGGACCCAGCAAGACTTCTTTCCAAGGATTACCAAAAGCAATAGTAGGAAAAATAGTAGGAAAACCTAAATTAGTTTTAAAATATACTCTAGCAACTAACTTGTTCATTTTATTTTGTTTCTCTGAGTGAGACTAAGGCAGCCATTGAGAAACTTTCAGGTACTTTTCTAAAATTTTCAGTAAGTGGCAAATTGCCAAAACTAGCGTATTTCATTACTTTCTAAGAAAATACCACAAATATGGCAAAGGTTTTTATTGACTGCGATGCAGACTACTGTTATAGCCTTGCCCATATCCTGCAATTGTGTATTAATGACATTTTTTTGGAATCTGATTTTGTGGGATGGGTGATTTTGGTCATATGGAAATAGGTTAGCAATTTAAATAAGCTATTTTTTATGTTCCTGTATTTTAGTTTTGGATACAAGGAGAAATAAGTTTTAAGTTAATCCACTCTCCAGGAAACAGAACAGTGTAGGAGCGCACATTGAAAAAACCTGATGGAGAACAAATGAATTGTTTGTTTGTTTCTGTCAGAGACTATTCATCACATCTGCAGGAGTTTGCCTACAAAATAAGCTGAAGAGAGATGCTTTCAAGTGTGCCAGTGGTGCCAGCTGGTAGGACTTTAGGAAAAAAGACTTGAAAATTCCATTTAAAAGAGAGTGATGTGATCCATGGCTGGTCCATGTATTAATGTAAAAGTCTGGGATTCAAACAGTCTCCTGAGTAGCATAAAAAAGCTCTCAGTTTGTTATGGATATGCATTTCACAATTAATTCTATGGTGGCTAATGAGATGTGAGACCTAGTGGAGTTTTTCCATGTTTGAGCATTAATAAGTTTTGTCTTATACACTTATAATGTCTCTTTTCTAACCAACTATATATTTTCATAACAATTACATTTTTTTTTTAAAAATATCCCTGAGACTACTACTTCCTTCCAGGTTTATTTGACTTAACCAATATTTTTTAATATTATTTTACATACACAGACAAAAAGACAGACATAAAACTCATTGTGTAAGTCTGATTTTCTTTGGAAAACCAGGAATCAGTAGTCATTCATGCACTTCCCAAAATCCAAGTTCCACCTCTCACCAGGATAAAACTAGTTGAAAGAGAATCAAAAGAACAAAAACAAACACTAGAAAACACAATTTAAAGTTGAAATAGGAGAGGCTGGTTGCTCAGGCTTTGGTAAAATAAAGCCTTCTTTGAAAATGTAAATGGATACAGATACTAGGGAAAGAACATCATCACTTCTGATTCTGACAAAAAATGCTGCCTAGGCTGAACTTTCACCAAGCTTCTCTCGGCTAATTTTACATTGGAGATGCATCTCAGCCATGGAATAAGAAGTTATCACCCTTTCCTGTTTTGTAAACTTGTCATTGTCTCTTCTCAAAGTGCTTCCCAGCAGTATCTGCCCTGAAAGTCTCTTCAGTTGTTTTGAGGATGTTACTTCTGACAACAGATGCTTGCTGACATAAAATGAAGAGTAAAATTCTCTTTGAAATTTGACCTAACCAAAATTATTTTAAATACCAAAATGTCTCTTATGCATGAGCATTGAGATTTTTTGTGGTATGTTGTAAATTTTGTCTCCAAAAAGCATTACTTGCTGAATATTGCAGAAGCATTTAGTGAACATCTTGCTGCATGTTATTTTAAGCCAATCAGTTAGCACATTTCATACACCACTTGAATGAAATATATCCTTCTGAAAACATATAAGCTATGAAATTATACTGATACCAAAGAGAGGATAACATTTCGTAGGCTACATTTACTTTAATGTCAGTTTGGAATAGGTTGCCTCATATATTTTTTTCATCAATCATTTCATAATGGATATTTTTTAAAAAAGATGAGACTCATCAAGGTTTTAATTATGTGCTTATGTCTCCCCATTAACAAAATCTATTTTTTTCTAGCCTGACTCCTGATCTGCCTTGTTATTTTGCTAGGTTCTATACAGATACAGAACAGAAGATGGTCCGAAGTAAAGTTATTTTAAAATATCAGGAGTAATCTGGCAGGAGAATAAAATGCATTGACTTCACTCCTAGCAAATATACAATACAATTTGGAATTCATATGAGAGGATCTCTGTGTTAGGGGATAGAGAGATAACAGAAAACCTGAAGAATGTCTTTGCATGGGTCTTCACAGAGGATAATGGAGACTTACATTTCTAAAAGGTCACATTTTACATGTAGTGAAGGTATTAGATGATGGAACAGCTCAAGAAATTGAATTTAAATAAATCACAGAAACCAGATGGCATTCACATAAGATTCCTTAAGGAACTAATGACTGTGGTAGCTACATTGCAGAATAAAATAACATAATAGAATTTATTTATATCAGAGTCCTGGAAGTTTGTAAATGTCTTATTTTCCCAAAGAAAATGACAAAGGTAATTCTAAGAAACCTTGATGTGTGAACTGACCTAGGCCCTACCCTATTGCTGTTAGCTTTTGTCCAAGAGAAAAGTTTGTCTTCTTGTATGGGATCTTGTTGTTTTTGGTTGTGTTGCATGTTCACTGGTCATTCTATATCTGATGAAAAATATGTATTTATCTCCAGTATTTCTTATGCACAATGTAACCCACATTGTAGAATCCAGGCCTATTTTACTGCAATAGAGACAATTTAACTGTGATTGATACTTGTGCTGGTGGTTACTATTCCATGACTAATTTAAAAACAGTCAATTTAGATATACAAATCTTACAAAAGTCTTGGCAGATGCTGAGGTTCGGACACTGCTTATGCCATACAGTTTGCTCGGTTTCCTTGTCCTGGTTAGGGCCAGGATAGAGCTAATTTTTTGTCTTGTAATTTTACCTTCAGCTAAGTTTGTTATAAGCAGCTGTAATTGCTGAAATTAACAGCAAGTTTCTCAGTCAGTGTCTGCTTCTAGGACTGCTAACATTGAGGTTTGTATTTACAGCTAGAGAATGGTATGCAAAACCAAGGCCAGTGTTTGGTTCTGAGGCACATCTTATGCTTCAGTAAGAGAAAGGGAGTAAAGAGGTCACACCTGCAACTCTCCTTTAGGGAGGAGAGGACAAGACGAGTGACCAAAATTGACTGAATGGAGTATTCCATCTCATGCGTCATACTCAGTATAAATTTGAAGGGTCATGAGGGGTCATTCTTCTTCACCCTTCTCTCTGGGCCTTCTTTGCCTGTCCCTGTTTGCTTTGGCATCTTGGCAGGATTCCATCCATTTGTCTGCCTCTGGTCCTGATCCATAACAGGCTGAATCTGTGTTCCTGCCTCCAGCTCCCAACTACTGCTGACTCTGGCAGTCCAGCCTGGACTTTTCCAGGGCTGCCCTGCTGCAGCCTCGGTGGTGAATATTACTGGGGGGGGGAGAGGGCAAGAATGTGTTGGGGCTTTTTTTGTATATTTGTATATATTTAATTATTTTTCCTTTTTCATCATTACTGGTTCATTAAAGCTGGGTAGCTTAGTTTCAAACCCGTAAGTCTCTCTGCCTTATTTATCTCTTTCTTTATCAGGGAGGGGAGGAGGATTAATAGAGAGCAGCTGTCATTCAGTTAATTGCTGGCCCAGTGTTAAATCATGACATTCCTGTAATGGTGATGCACACCACTACACATAACACATTCACAGGTCTTTCTTTTCAGAGCTGCCAGCTTCCCATCACAACTTTCCTAATAAGGTTAAAATTTCCCTAGAAGCATGAAAAGATATTTTCCATTTTTTTTTTTTGATGTTGCCTATTTGATGATTTTTTTTAGAGCACTGTGTCAGGTATATGATAATTCCCTGGAAAACAACAACAACAACAAACAAACAAACAAACAAACCAACCCAAAAAAACAAAACACACAAAAAAACAAACAAACAACAAAAACCCACCACCAAAAACAAAAAAAAACCAACAAAACAAAACCATATTCTAACAGCTGTATCTCATTAGCCAGCCAGACTTAATCATGGATCTAAAAGCAAAGCAACATAAACCTAAGCACTTGGAAAGTCCAGCATTCCAGGACATTTAAAGAGGGAAAGATAGATTTCAAGATCTGTACAGGTATAATGGACATCTACCCACTAATGGCACTTAACTATTTGTCAAACTTGTAACTATTGTGATTCTCTGAAAACAACTGTGACAAGGTGCCATGATGTAACTTTTATTTTGTTTCATTATAGTGCAGTTAACAATCTTGCAGAACTTTGAAGTATTGCAACGATGACCTAAATTTACTTGTGTAATAAGATTGTATCTCAAATGTATCTCAAGTATTTGCTGTTTTAAGCTTGAGTAAGCATGTTTTTCATAGCTTGTATAAAGCATGAATCAACACATCTTATAGATTGCTGACACTGTAATGCACAATTTTTCTGTGCCAAAGTTAATGTAGTTTAGTGCTGTCCACTGTAGACAAACAATAATCTCTATGGAACTATGGGACAGATTTTTTTTCCTCTTCTTCATTGATAATTCTATGTCCTTTTTGCTTATATTTCTTTTTGACAAAGATTAGCACACAACTTTACCTCTGAGAAGGTTCAAAAATATCATGTCTCATTTAAATTTGTGAAAGACAGCACTGCAAATTTATCCCTTGCATTTCATCTTTTTATTTTAGTGTGTAGGGTGGCAATAGCACTGAATTAAATCATGGAATAGTTATCTGTTTATAGAAAATAAATGTTAGAACTTCTAGCTGATTAGGTTAAAGACATTTACTTCCAAATCTCTTATAGAAATATACAGTATAAATTGGTTAACTTGAATTGCCTGTTTCAATAGATACTTTTCTAATGAAAATATGTACTGGGGACAAAGTCCATGGATTTTTATATGGCTTTTTGAGGTTTTTCAAATCACCAGAAGTCAATTTCTCTATCTTTAAACCTAAAGGTTAACTCTAACAAAATCTTTTGGTATATTTTCATTACTTTCCTATGATATGATTGGAGAGAATTGTGGAATATCACAGCAGAAATTCATACTGGACTGACATTCATCCTAAATTATTGAGACTAAGAAAATTTCTTAGTCATTTACTCAGTGCACAATTACACAACTTTCTGGAAAGACTCATTAGGAAAGATTTCTAGCTTCCATAGAGGAAGGATCATTGCGCAGATTATTTTAAAAACTATGATAAAAAATTTACTATATTCAAGTTCCTTGGCACCAGAGTAGCCAGAAACCTGTTTGCTATTTAACCATTTAACACAATTATTTACTATTCAAGAGATGTACAGTTACTATAGCAACAGCTACATTTAGAGTCCCAGAATAAATGGAAAGCCTAATCTGTTCTGCCAGTAAGGCAAAAAGCTTTTTAAATGTAGTTTATCTTTACCTTTATAATCGAAATTAGTGGCACTCAGATTATAAACCATGATCTGGTTGCAGACTGCCAGCTTTAATCTGCAGACAGCACAGCTCATGGTTTGATACTTTTTTTTTTTCTTGGTTGGTTAAGGTTTTTGTTTGTTTGTTTGTTTTCCTTGTTTTGGCTTAGTCTATGGTAAGATGACAGAAGCAGACAGAAGAAATATGAAAATTTTTAGCTGGCTTTGCTCCTGGTTATAATGATCCATAATCTAGGGTGAAAGAAAGGTATTTTTCACATAAAATGTTAATTAAATAGCAATAAAATTAAAAATCTAGACTAAAATTAGAATAATTTTTTAAAAAGCCAACCAAAAAAAAAAAAAGAAAAAAAAATGTTCAAGAGAGCAGAGTCATTAGTAAGAATGTTAATGTTCCAGTGGAGTATGAGTATGTTGCTGCTTTTCAAAAAAAGTTGGAGAAGCTTTCTCACTGACTTTGGAATTTCAAAATCTTTGTGAAAAATAATGTTAATACTAACATTTATTACCTTCAGAATTGCTGTTCTTCTTCTTCCATTTAAAGATATGAGCTCATAGTGACAAATTTCAGGAAATCTCTCTATATAAATGTAGTACCTTAGCTGATGTCCTTCTAATTATTGCAAAGACTGAATAAGAAGTTGTTCTTGGTAGACACATGAAAGTCTGTCTTAAAGTTTGATTTTCACTCTTTAAAATGCTGTTTGCTAAAGCATTCTCTTTATGAACTGCTTTTGATTAAAAAAGAAGAAGAAAAAAAGCCTCTGGTTATTCTCATGCAAAAGAAACACCTAGATTCATAATGGTTGAAGAAAGCTTCACTCTTAAGGGTTTCTGATGGGATACCTTGTAAAGTAGTCTCTTCAGATAAGATTTGAGGAGTGTCATTGTTCACAGATGTACAGAAAAGCTGTAATTGGTAGCTTGCCATACTTTCTAAAGTTTGGTTATGGCAGGGTAGGTAAATACTTGGCAGCTTGCTGCTCTGAGGTGTAACAAATTGTTAGAATAAAGCAAATATTACCTTAAAAATGAAACTACTTATTTTTTTGTAATTTATGGAAAAATATATTTTTTAAAATTGTGTTATTTTTACTGTAGACATGTATTAAGATTGACTAATAGTACATTATTTCCCAGATATTTAAAAAATTATTTTCAATTAGTAAAAAAATTAGTTAATACTGAAGCCTGTGTAACTTTATTTCAAACTATTCCAGAGGGCAGAATTCAAACTCAGGAATTATTGAAATACAGAACTCATAATCATAACTGCCTTTATTTATCAGCTGTCCAATGATGTCATAATGTATGTATTTGCTCTTTTCTGGGTAAAACAAATAAGAACTATTTACAACTATGTTTCAAAGAGATAATTCACCCTCTAGGCCTACCTGTAGTATTCAAAGTGTGACTCCTCCTCTCTTGTGTATTCTTTCATCCAGGCTTAGTGTTAAAAGTTAGCAGTTGCTAACATCACCCTCATCCTCAAACCTGGACAACATTTCTTTGTTTCAGTTGCAGTCATGTAAAACCCAGAGAAAGAGTTTTGGTATGTCTCCTCTTTATTTATGTTTTCTGCCCTCAATCCCAAGTCCTGTCACTTAACCATGAGTGTCCTCCTGGGAAGATTTTGCAAGCATAATTCACCTCTTTGCCCTTCTTCCATCATTCTTAAAATGATCTCTAAATTTTCTGGAGGCTGTTTTTTTTTGAAAATAGAAGTGAGACACATTCCGTTCTCCTTCTTTAACAAAAGAGATTTGAGCTGCATACCTGCAGGTCTACTGAGCAGACTCACACAACTTTGTGTTGTTATCAATACTCAGCTTTACAATGATATGGGCTAGGAGAAGGCAGCTTTACTATTTATGTTCCACCTCACATGAACATTATTTGAGTAGACAACCTGGATACTTGATTTGTACATATGAACATAAAGAACACTCTAATTCATTTGCTCTGGCCACTGTGACAACATAAATCTTATGAACAACCATTTTTTACATGAATGAAGTAGTTTTGTCTGTGTAACATAAGTGAAAAAAACATTGATGCTAATATAAATACATTTTTTAGTTCAAATTGTTCATAGGATTGATCTGTTGACCATAACACGAAAGGTGGAGGAGGAGTGAGAAGATTATATGCAGGGAAACTTTTCCTCAGACAACCTACATTTGAATCTGTAACCAACTTACACAACAAAGCCAAGGTAGTGAACTTAAGCTTTGTGACTCGGGAGCCCATAAAAAGTGACACCTTTGAACAGCAGAGCTCTCAACATGAGATAAAAGAAAGCTGGGGTTTCTCTAGTCTTTCTCATATTTGCAATTTTCTTCTTTCTCTTTGGAGGGAAAATTCTTCAATCTTTTTTCTAACAAAACTTTGAGTTTTGTTCAGTTAATAATGACAGAGATAGTGGCCTTTCTTCTCAAGAATTATTTATTTTCAGTCTGTAAAACTCTTTAGTTATATCTTCTTGTAGGTTTGGGTCACGTATGCTTTGAATTTCCTCATGTCATTTATCTTGAAACCTTGGTTGGCACAGAGAAAGTGTAACTTTTACTTGTAGTTTTGTCTTCTCAGCTTTCATTTTCTCAGTATTAAATCTCATTAGTCTCTAACTGTCAATTTTAGTTTCTATTATGGGTTTGAGGAAAAACACCATAATTATCTAAAGCACTGAATATGTATTGACTAGGTTAACATTTAGATTCAGTATCACAGACATTAATATTAATAAAGACCTTTCCAATTCAAAAAGTTTAAATCTCTTCTCAAATATTCTGAACTACATCTGAACTTTTTTTAAAGATTCTGGAGAAAGGATTCATAGTTTGGCTTAGGGTTGGGTTGCTTTTTTTTAATCTGATATAAAATCTTGGCAGACTGAGAATTTCTCAACAGAAAAAAAGGACTTGTAAGTTGTCAGAAACAGCATGAAGACAGCCTTTGATAATAATTAGTGTAGAGGAATGATTACTCCTTTATGCAGACTGAAATTGATTTGGTGATTCGAGTTATTAACGAGGACATGAAGGTCAATCCTAGCTCCATCAAGCCAGTACCTTCCCCTTCTCTTACTGCCTTTTCAAAAAAAGTGAATGTGGTGGGGATTTTGTTTTGTTTATTTTTGTTTTTTGGTTTGATATGGTTTAGTTTTCTCTGGGAAATGGGGAGGAGAAAAAGATATTTTAGTTGAAAAGACCTTTTAAAGTGAGCATAATTTCTTTAAGACTGAAGTTTGGTTCTCACTTTACAACCACAAACCTTCCCAGCAAGTAGTCTTGAAGTAGGTATGGTCTATGTGGTAGACCATTTTTGGGCCTTGCTTTTTGGCCTCAAGTGTCATGGAACACCACTGTTTAATTTATTAATATATGTGTATGTATGTGTATATGCATATGTATATGTATACATACATGTACAAGTTTGAAACTAGGGGAAATCGTTTCAAACTTGAAGAGGGGATATTTAGGTGAGAAGATGGAACAGGCTGCCCAAGGAAATTGTGGCTGCCCCCTCCCTGGAAGTGTTCAAGGCCAGGTTGGATGGGACATTGAGCAACCTGGTCTAGTGGAAGGTGTCCCAGTCCATACAGGGGGGCTGGAACTGGATGATCTTTAAGGTCTCTTCCAACCCTAGATATTGTATGATTCTATGACTCTCCAGCTTTCCTGAGGTGGAAATATCAGAAGTCCCTTTTCAGACGTACAACAGGAGACCTGGTGAAACACCCCGAAAAGAGGACAGGTTGGATTTAATATAATAAGCCTTTTATCTTTTAATGTTTACGGTTCTGTGAAAATAACATTCTAGGAAATAACTTTTATGAGACACATTCTCAAATACAGCAAATAGTGACATTGATGAAAATAACTCAGTTCATGGTGGAAATGTTTAAAAATAAAAGTCTCTTTGAACTCAGTGAGAACCAAATTTAATGAAATTTAAATTAAAGTGAGTGGAATAGATGTGTAAGAGTTAATCAGCTGGAATGGCAATAATATGGAATGGAGGCTCTCTCCCTAGAAAGAAACTGCTTGAATGAAATCATGTATCTTGATGTTTATTGTTCTTTGACTAAGGCTTGTACATGTGTATTTTGAAATCAAATTCTGATCCAATTAAGGTAAATGTCAAGGATTTGGATTTTTTCTGTCTTTGAGATAGTGTCTTACATATGAAAGTGAAATGTCTGTCTGTACTTTTGTGGATGTGCAACTTGGCAGTTCAGCAAGGTCCTCTTTTATTGTTCTACTGCAGCTGTTAATACATTGCAATGATATAATTTTTGTCTAAGGTAACATATTTTCCCATCAGGATAAAAATGCTGATCTCTAAAATGAAAACGGCTGCTTTCTAATTTTGCTACAAATTTAAAGGCTGCAATAGTCAAAATTTAATTTTAATTGCGATAAAATATTTATATTTGATTCACCACCATCTGGAGGTTTGGCATGAAAACATTAACAATCTGTCCGCACTGAGGAAGCAAAATATGAATATAACATATAAAAACTCAAAATCACAGATTACTGAATTGATCAACCCAGCTTTTGACCTATGTGAGTACAAGATGAGGCTATAGGTCTCTCTAGACTAGTGTCAACTCTTTGATCAGTGGAGTATCAGCTATAGGATGTAGTTATGTCATGGCAAGTATAATTTCTTAGCAACTTCTACCTATCTTCCTGAAACAGAAATTCAGTCTAAATCTTTGAATTTAATAGTTCTTAATGGATTTTACTTTCATTAAAACAAATACTTTGGTTTTGAAAGAATAGCCTGTGTTAATAGGTGCTCAAAGAGTAGCTTTTAATCAGTTCTTAAATGGGTGGTCCTTTATTTTTATTCATCTCTAGGACAAGACTCCCTGCTAATTCATAATTAGGCAGTTTTAAAACATCCAAATATAGTTAGTGATTCTGATATTAACATTTACATCAATGTATTTCTTACAGATTATACAGGGATTCAACACTTGGAAAAATATCAAATTGTAGCATATTTAATATTGGAACTTTTTAAAAAAATTTGTTAATGGAATGTATAGCAAAGAATAAAATATCTCCTAGCTGTCTAAGCTTTTCCCTACGCCCTTTAGAGAAAAAGTATTTCTAAAATATTTCTCAAGTAGATAAATCTAGGCTTTGCAGAAAAACTGGCTGAAAAGTGGAAACTTTTTTTTTCAAAAATGAATCTCCATGACTTTGAAACTTCCTATCTACTTTCTACTAGACCCTTGCAACTTAGTGTAGACTTCGCTGTAGGCTTTTGGGAAGCCCACAGTTCTTAAGGAATAGTTGTCAGAAATTATACTCTGCTCAGAGAAGACTTTCTCAGCTAAGTTACTCAAATTCCTTTTACAGCTATCAGAGAGGCTATCAGCAACATGTAATCCCTTTGCTCCTGTAATAAAAGTTTGATCTTATGTCAGTGTTAACAAATGCTATCATACAACATGTGCAGATCAGCTGATCCAGACAGTAGTGTTGAGGTCCCCACATCAACACCATACACATTTTAAAGGTTTTCCCTCATCCATCCTTACTAGTGACATGGTTTGAAGCTGGCTGAAGGAAGGTTATCCAGCAAAATGTGCTGATCTTGACTATAGGCTTCTCGAGGAAGTGTCAGAAAACTTTCAGCAGTAGTATGTCACTGCTCCTGACACTCATCATTAGTATAAAACCTCTCACATGAAAAACTGGAGTTATTCTTTCTTGCTTTATTAATGCTTGTTTATGAGTGAGACCACTTGTCCTGGTTTCGGCCAGGATTGAAGTAATTTTCTGTCCTGTAATTTTACCTTCAGCTAAATCTCTTAAGTAGCTATACTTGCTGATATTAACAGCAAGTTTCTCAGTCAGTATCTGCTTCTAGGACAGCTAGCACTTGGTTTTTATAGTTATACCTAGAGAATGGTATGCAGAACAAAGGCCAGTGCTTGGTTCTGAGGAACATCTTAAACTTCAGAAAGAGAAGGGGAGTATAGAGGTCACACCTGTAACCCTCCTTTAAGGAGGAGCGAGGATACCAAAAATTGAACAAACTCAGTGTTCCATCCCATACGTATCACACCGGATATAAATTTGGGTGTCAAGCCTGTTTCCTTTGGGCCTTCTTTGTATCTTCCTATTTTCTTTGGCATCCCCGAAGGATTCCATCAATTTGTCTGCCCGTTGTCCTGACCCATGCCAGCCTGAATCTGTGTGTTCCTGACTCCAGCTCCCAAATACTGCTGACTCCAGGAATCTATCCTGGGCTTTTCCAGAGGTGCCCTGCAGCCCTGGTGGTGATGTGAGCATTACAACTGTGAGGAAGGGGGCAGGAATATTGTATCATTTTTCTGAATATTTGTATATATTCAATTATTTTTTCCTTTTTTCCATTACTGTTTCATTAAAGCTGTGTAGTTTAGTTTCCAAACCATAAGTCTCATTTCTTTATTCTCTCTCCTTTCTTTGTCATAGAGGAGAGGGGGATTAATAGAGAGCATCTGCCATGCAGTTAATTGCTACTCCAGCATTAAACTGTGACACCACCAAGCATGATCTCTGATGTTAGCTTTTAGACAAACTGTTAGGCAGGGAATTATGGGCTAAATACTGCAGCATTAACTTGAGAAGCACGCCATTCCTAAACTGTCCTCATCCTTCCTGGATATCCTTTGCTTGAACAATAAAATAAAGAGCCTGACTTTCTTTGACTCTTTGCAACAGCTTTCATTAATATTCACTTGATATAATGGCTTGGGGACATGATGTTGAGCTTGAGACACTTTCCTTGGGATGTGGAACAGCTAGCAATGAACACAGAACTTGGTTGTGACAGGCACAGGTTCAGTCATAGAATCATAGAACTATAGACTAAGCTGAGTTGGATGAGACCCATCAGGATCATTAAGTCTATCTCCTGTTCCTGTGTAGGGTATCCAAAAATCACACCATGTGGTCATCCAATTGCTTCTTGAACTCAGGCAGGTTTGTTGCTGTGACCACTTCCCTGGTAGCTTGTTCTGTTCCACCCATAGCTCTATGGGTGAAAAACCTTTTCCTGGTATCTAACCTAAACCTCCCCTGATTTAGCTTCCTAAGATTTCCCTGAATCCTGTCTTCAGTCACTGGAGTGAAGAAATCTGTACCGATCACATCTATTCCCCTGGTGAGGAAGCCATAGATTGCGATTAGGTCACCCCTCATCCTCCTTTTCTCCAAGGTGAACAATCCAAGTGACCTCAGACACTCCTCATAAATCATCCCTCCCAGACACTTCTCCATGCTTGTGGTTCTCCTTTGGACACTCTCCAACAGCTTGATGTATTTTCTATTCTTCAGTGCCCAAACCTGCAGATAGCACTTGAGGTGATTGTACCAGTGCAGAGTAGATAGAATGGAACAATCACCTCCCTTGACTGGATGGAGACTGTGATAGATGCACCCAGGATACAGTTGGCCTTTCTGTCTGCCAGGGCACACTGCTGGCTAGTATTCAGTTTTCCATCAACAAGGACCCCCAGGTCCCTCTCTGCCACACTTCTCAGCAGACAGATCCTCATATGGAATTCTGGTAGATGATGTCTGTACTCAAACAGATGGCTGTCACTGCAGAGATCCTCTCGAGTTCTGACTATTTTCCATCATGAAATGGCAGATGAGAGCAAGATGACTTTTAGACACCTAGTGTCTTGTAGCTGATATTAAAACAAAACTGTGGATTGTTTTATTTTGCCCTTCATGAAGAACAGGAAAAAGCCTCAGGATATCACAGGAGTTCTTGACAATATAAGACCCTCTGTCTCATGCACTGGAGGACAAACAGAATCATAGTACCATAGTGCCATAGTAAAAGGGACTTCCTGAGATCATCTAGACCAAACCCACTACTCAAGTGTCATCTAGAACAGGTCATGTCAGGTCTCCAGTCAGGTTTTTAATATCTCCACAGACGGAAACTCAACAATCTTTCTGTCAAACTGTTCCAGCATTTGATCAGACTCAAAGTAATAGGATTTCCTTGATGAATTTCATGGTCTTTAATTTATGCCAGTTGCTTCTTCTATCTCTGGGCAACACTGAGAAGAGCTTGGCTCCCTCTTCTTCATTTCTTCTCATCAGATATTTACATATATTTATAAAATTATCTTCTGCAGGCTGAACAGTCCCTGTTCTTACAGTTTCTCCTCATAAAAATGATGCTCCATTCTCTTGACTATATTTGTGGCCCTGTCCTGGACTCAGTCCAGTAACTCCGTATGTCTCTTGTGCTAGAGAGACCAAACTGGACACAATATTCAAGACAACAGATGTGCCTTACCAGTGCTAGGCAGAGAGAAAGAATCACCTCCCTTGACTTGATGGCAACAATCTTCCTAATGCTGTCCAGGATACCACTAAACTTATTTGCCACAAGGTTACATTGTTGACTCGTGTTCAACTTGCTGTCCTTCAGCGACTCATGGCCCTTCCCTGCAGAGCCGCTTTCCAGCCAGTTGTACCAGCATACTGATGCCTGGGGTTATTTCTCCCCATGTGCAATACTTTTTTATTTCTCTCTGTTGAACTTCATGAGAAGCCTCTCATCAAAATTACCCTCCCTGTGTCACCCTCAATTGCATCTAGGCTATCAGCCATTCCTTACAGCTGTGATTCATTGCGAATTTGCTGATGTGCACTCTGTCCCATTATTCAAGTCCTTCCTGAAGATGTTAAACCACACTGGCCTTAGTATCAGTCCCTGGGGTACTTACTACTGACTCGCCTCCAAATGCTGTGGCAGTGAAGCCTATTTGAAGCAGGTTTTGAGCAAAGTTTATTCCTCCAAAAGTAACCTGTGATCCAACCTATCATGCAGTATTTGGGGAACATCACAGAATGTGTTTCAACTGTGTACTCTTGTTCCAAAAAAATACATTAAGGTAGATGCATCCTGAAGTAAATCAGATAAATTGCACCCTAGCATTTTATATTTCTCCCTAGTCATAGGCCTGATCAACCCATATTAAGTAATGTATTTGCATCCAAATACATTAAAATGCTTTCCAAGCCAAAATGCACTCTGAAGACTATAGCCAACACTAAAGCTCCTTCTTAGCTTTTGTGATTCCTCAGGTAACATCTATTGACTCAGGGTGCATCACTAGCCCTCATGCTGGTGTATGCTGGGAGTGTTTAGGCAATCAAATCTTTTCAGCTTCTGTAATTAAGGGACTACCCAGCACAGCTATAGGGACTTGTGTGCTCTCCAGCTAGGATGCAGTCTTCTTCATTTAATCCTTATGAAATTTTGCTTCTCTCTTCCTGGGATCAAGCACAAGGATATTGGATGTAAACCCATTTCTCCTGTTCTTCATAAGCTTTTTTTTAAAATTAATTATATATATATAGTCAACAAACTACTTCATTTAGACTTCAAATAGCTATTTCTCCTTATGAGATCACTGTGATATAACTTTAGAAATTATATAAGAAATGCTAATTGCTCAGGAACTTTTTAGGATTTATAACAGCAGGTCTTATATAATCCTGGCAAAAGTCATACATAAGCAAAAAATCCTATTAAAAATAAAACAACCAAGAATGTACAGCTCTAAAACAGTGAAACCCTACTTTAACAGATTTAAATAACAAATCTCATATTGCCATGACCATCTAAATGAATTATTTTCTCTCCAGCCTAGCAGTGACAGCTTCTTTACTGTAATTCCTAAAATTTCTTATGCTCCCACAATTTCTTAGGTTTCATTGTACAGGCCCCTAATTTTTCAGCATACTCTAGAGAATATCGACAAGAGAGAATTTATGATGTGAAATTTTGGAGGCAATAGTGGAAGGGGAGAGCAGCAGATCTCATTAACTCTCGTCTACATGGATATCTGATCCAGTGATGGTTGCACAGCTGCATGATCCCCTCTGCCCCTTCCCTGGTCACATTGGGGTTACCTCAGCACAGTGCAGCATGAACAGTGCAAAATCCTGAAGTGTTCGGAAAACCACTTGCACAGGGAAACATAAGATCATCAAGTTTCCACAGGAAATGTAATTGAAACAATAATACTTGTTTTGTTAATTTTCATTTGAGAAAGGAAACTTCTAATTTTTTGTGAACTGGACTCAGAACTTATGTATTACTAGAATGACTCCAGTACTGCAGCAAAATTTGGGACTTTCAGACCTTTTTTGGGAGTACACAGGGCAAAAGGGCCCTGTCTACATTCTGCAGGAATTACTGCTGTGACTAAGTGCTATGTGGTTACTTTTGTAGGAGGGATGAGACTGAGACCTCCAGTTCATTTCACAATAGACTATTGAATAATCATCAGCTGAAGCAAATTTCAGTCAGTAGCAACCCAAAATGCAATTGAACTCAATGACCTAGAGGTGAAAGGCTCTGTATCTCATTACCAGTTCCCTAAACCTGCCAGTTCCAGAGTATTCCTTCAGCCTTATGAAAAGAAATATCTATTGTACAGACACAACTGCTGCTCTGAGTATCTTAGTCATTAAAGTTTAGATTCTTGAGTTTCATTATTGTTTATTCCTTTGTCTCAAGCTGAATCATTTTCTATGAATCAGATCAAGTATTATCATTATGATATCATTTATGAAGGCTACATAATTGTGACTGTCCTCAATAAGTCATTGAAATAGTGCATTTTTTTCTCAGTAATATTAATTTATTTTCAGATATGTTTCATTATTCTGTTTATTTTAAAGGAAATAGTTTTAAGTAGAGATCCTCTATATTTTTCTACCAGTATCTGAAATGCTCATTATTTTAGCCATAAATTAAAATTTCTGAGGGACAATTTATGAACATATTTTTGCCATACCTACAACTTTTCAGATAAATATCTGGTTTAAAATAAACAAAGGAAGATTTTTTTTGTATATTTTTTATACTTGACCTGAACGAAACACCAGGTATGCTATAAAAGTTAGACTTTCAGTTCATCTTATGTAGCCTGTCAGAAGATAACAGTTGCAAAATATTTAGTTAAAAAAAACCTGCTTGGAAAAATATCTGTGGTAGGTGTTTGTGTCCATCCCTCTTCAGAAAGACAAAAAAAAAAAAAAAAAAAAAATAGATTGTACTTGGGTTTTTTTGTGTGCTTAACTTCCACAAGATTCACAAACTACTAAACCAGAAGCATGCTGCTTAAAAGATTATAAGCAGCAGGAAGTCACACAGAATGAGTTGTCTGACAGCTGAAGAGCCCTCCTACCAATGAACATTGCCACTCTAGACTCCTCTGAGCCAGGGACAATTCAAATGCAATTGGTATATTTCACCTGCATTTCACTTCTTTTTAAAAATTAAGGAAGGAAAACCAGTCACGTTTCAGGATTAGACAGACATAATTATTTGCGTATATGTTCAACTGAAACTATGTTAAAATTGCATTGGTTAGAAAACTATGTAAGTAAAACCCTCCCTTAAAAGTGAAACAAATAAGAGAGGAAAAAAACCATGTATAGCTCTATTTTAAAATTAAAAAAAACCAAACAATTCCTTTGCTTACTGGATGGATATTTTTTTATGCCAAAATCATCATGTCTCTAAAGGATTTAATTGACTTGATACCTTCATATCTATATAAAAACATGTCAATGCAAGTTTTAATAAAAATTCAAAATGACCTTGTATATAGGATGCAAATAAAAATTCTCTGACTTCCCCAATAATTTATAAAACTTTTTGAAGAGGACTATACCAATTTCCCAGAACCTTCAGTTTCTTGACCCTATAATCAGTGAGACCTTCATTCAGAAGATCATTTCATGCATGATAAAAGGTAAAAACTAGTATTTAAGTTTTCCTCTAAAGTTAAGTCATGTGAGAATATATAATTATATACTATCTGCAGAGAGTTAGAGGATTTCATGCAAGAGTTTTAGTCTTTCTAAACCACAGGAATGTAATACAGAATTCCTCACAAAATATGTGTAACAATGAACAACAGGTCTACTGAAATAACTCTACTTTTGTTTACATTTCTGGCAGACATGTCAGGAATTTAATGTGCTTTGACAATAAACTGCCCTCTCATCCATGAAAGTGGGTCCTTGTGAACAGAGCTGAGATTTGAGGGTAGAATAGCATAGGGAAACTTGTCCAGCCATCATCTGTAGTGTAGTGTTGATTGGTAGAAAACTTCAGTCTCAACCACAGCTGGTAATCTGGGCTGTTACTCAAACACTGCATTCACTTTCTCTTTTCTTAAGCTACTTACATTAGCCCTTAGGAGCTCAACTATTTTTGAAGTTACAATAGAAATAGCAGGCACCAGAAGACAGAAAACGAAAAAGGAAAATATATCCTACCCAAAAGAAGAATTTCTTATAACAAGCAATCAATGAAATAAACACTAACAGGAATTTCAACTCAAGGGAGTTTAATTTGCCAGAAGCTTTAAACATCAAGTCTTGTTATCTGGTATGGCTGTGGGGAAAAGTCTAAAGACCTACCATCCATAACGTATTTGAAGAATAAAAGTTGTTTCAGATACCAAAGCATGGGAAGCTTTGATATTGTATTTTATTTCCTACTCCATTACTTTTATTTATTTATTTGATATTGAAGTACCACATGTATACAAAATTGAAACTGAATGCAAAATTATTAAAGATGGCCTAATTCTAAGAGGATTTACTTCTTTGTAGGTGGGGTGAATTTGTCTGCACACAGGCTGTCCTTATTTAATAGCCCCAGCTTTTCATACTCCCTTTTTTTTTTTTTTCCCTGTAAGTAAAATAGACAAGCTTTCCCATCCTTTTTTTTTTTTTTTTTTTTTTTTTTTTTTTTCCCCCTAATTCTTTGTGGATGTGCTTTGCCTTGATTTATACCAGACATACCAGACTACCTCTAAGTCACATGTTGCGGCTAGGACCATCCAGGTCAAGGAGTACTTGACTGGACTCTTGTTAGAGCTCAGAAAAATAGTAATGAGCTGTCTGAAGGGTCACTATAGACTGTATAGAAATCTATGAAAAGCTTGAATAAATCTTCTACTTGTGATGAAGAAGTCAGGAGACTTCTGTCAGGATGGAGTTGTCAAAGCGTAGGTTTTAGGGTTTGGGGTTCTTTTTTTTTAGAATACGACATCTGAAATCAGGAGAAAAGTATTGTTCAAAGTATTTTAAATACAAAATAACTTGCACATAGGAATATTTGTAATGAGTATTGAGAAGCAAGTGGATTAAGTCTGTGGCAATAAAGAGGGCAGAGCTAATAACAAATCTGATAAAAACAGATAGTTTAAAGATAATGCTTGTACATACAGGTATGAAATAAGAGAAAAGTAATAACAGAAAGAGAGAGGAGGCAAAGGGAAACAATTGAGGATTTTGTGGGTGGAAGCACTTTCTATCTGTGACTCTCTTTTCATGATCATGCTCTGGGGGCAGCAGGAGAGGGAGAGTGCTCTTTTCCTTCAAACATTCCTGGTCTCACCTGATGTGAGCCAAACCCTCCTGCTGTTCTGAGTAAAATAAAGACTCTTCTACAGAGCAGGAATGAACATACTGGTTTGTTTTTGTCTGTAGTGCATTAAGAAAGTTTCTTGGCCTTTCGAATGTCTCCTTGTCATGCACATGGTGGGATCTCAGTAGCCTCTGAATACTGTTTGACCAGATCTCTGTGACATCACAACACAGAAATCAGCACTTCAGGCAATCACTGCTGCTATATGTAAGCAGAACATGCAACTGATGTAGAAAATGAGGTGTAATTAAATGATAGAAGTACTTAAAAGGTTGCATAGATTCTTCTACACTGCCATTAGGCCAATCAATAGCAAATTCTTACAAAAGAATAGAATTTTTTCTACTCTTTCAGAGATTTGATTTTATCTGTATTCTGCTTGTGTTATTTGTGAGAGAAAAATAACTCCCTCTAAATGTCATTCCTTTAAAAGACCTGAATTTTATATGATGAATGCACCCATATATTTGAATTCTAGTGGAATCTGAGATGACTTAAGTAAACATAGAACATTAATCAAGTATTTTTTAAATCACCCAATCAAAATATTCCTGAGATATCACTTTCAGCTTCCTTCTAGCATCTCCTAAGGTCATTTATTCCATTTTGTTTAATTTTGTGTGCACACTTTTCTATGTGCACCCAGTTTTGGAATCAAACTAAAACTTTTTAATGTGTTCAGCACTTAAAAGCCATTCCTTGCCATGGAAATACCCCCTTTATCCAAGGTGCAAAGTCATGTCATCTTAGGAGATGTCTTATTTTTGTGATTTAGAACTTTTCCTTTTGTAAACTTTCTATATATATTAACTTTGCCACATGAGTAACCTCAGCAAAATTATGACCAACACAAAAAAATAAATACCAGTGTATTTTGGCTTTGCAATGCCCAGTAAATATGTAACTTGCAGCATTTTTGTGTATCCTGTGCTGCCTTTTGTACATTAGCTTATGCCCTGCTGAAGAAGGTGTTTTAGTAACCGCCAGTTTGTCAGCTCCAAAATGGACCCAGTGTGTGCAGCTGAGCCTACTGGCCAACCTGCTGGAGCCTCTGGTAAAAGGTGTTTAAGAAAGGAAAAAATGCCACTCAAGGAGAGAAGGAGAGAACAAAAAGAGTGATAAATAACATGATCATAACCAGGCTTCTCCAAGTGCCAGAGCAGATTCCCCTGCAGCCCGTGAAGACCACACTGTACCTGGTACCATACTGCAGCCCATGGAGCTGGTAGATATTTCCTGAAGGAACTAAAGGCTGGGGAGAGTCCATCTAAATCAGGAAGTTTAGGGGACAGAATATAGTGACACTGAAATTCCAAAGGTTGTAAAGATATTTAGTTCCAAATCAGAGGCTATCATTAGATGCTAACTTCTGAGTCTAATTTCTGACTAATTTTTGAGCTCTTTTGTATAATAATTAAGAGAGATGATAGACTAGAATAATATAAAGATAACTAATGCAGATCTGTAGACACATTTTTTAAAAAATTAAGATAACTGTCCTTAGCATATTTACTAACACACTTGACTAAATAAAAACAGTGCCTATCAAACATCTCTTTATAATATATTGGCTAGTCAGTTTGACCCAGTAGAAGTTCTTTAAATTGTTTCTTACATAGAATGCATACATAGAATGCATGTTTCTTTCCAGTGTAACCATATTGAAGGCAAAGATACAAAATAGATACAGAAGATACAGACAGTGATCTCAATAAAACAACTTGGACATCAACAGGAAGAAAGGGCTTGCAAGGATTTCAGGGAAAAGAAATAAGATTTTATTGTAAACAAATAATTGTTGCCTAAAGCGAAACCACAGACATTAGGGCTGCTATGTCAATATTTCCTAGACATCAATAAAGATAGCTATTTTAGGTGAAGTGCTATCAAAAAAAAAAAAGAAAGAAAGACTGAAACTATCTCAGGCCTCGAGTCTATATTATTCATAGAATGAAGACATTCCAGGGAAAGATAGATGTTACTGAGACATTAACAGAACTTGTGGCATGAACCCACACATTCATTTAAACTTAAAGGTACAGGAAACCATAGAACTGATTTAATGCTTAAATTTTACCCAAATATATCAGTAAAGGAGTCTGAAAGATGCATTATAGACTCTAACACAACCATTCATTTCTGGAACAGCCGATTAGCTCTTCAGTGAGGAAAAATTCTTGATTAGAAATGAGAGAATAAGGAGACATCAAACAGATAATGAAAAACTAAGTACCTCATAGGATGTGTGAACATTCTGCTTCAAGCTAAGAAGGACCATACTGAAGAAGTGAACTACCACACAAGTCATCTTCTTTTGCATACACAAAGTAATCATGAGTACAATGTATTCCCAATTGTTGTGGAAGTTACAAGTATTCTTGGGTTTTGTTCCAGGTTCAGCATGATATATATTGTAACAAATACATTTTGTGTGAAAATGACTTTTCATACAAATACACCAACATCCTAACAGCAGATTAATTACATATCTGTTATGTTTCCCCCAAATGCCATTTCTAGCCATTTTCAAAATTATGTAATATAAGAAGTCTAATAAGATAGTTTAGAAAGGACCTCTTCTCAATTTTTAAGCAGATAGGCAAAACTTTCAGAGTGAACAAAACCACAAACAATCTATCTAGAAAAAAAATATTTGTCAGGGTATTTATATCTGAATGAACAATGCCCTTTGTGTAGTGTTCACACTTGATTTGGTCTAAAGCCAGACTTACAGTATAGAACAAGGAACGTGGAAGACACTAATGTTTTTTTGGCTATTAAGAAAGACACATAATAAAGCTAAGAAATAATAGCATGTAGGTAAAGATATTGTGATGGTTTTAAACTTGTCATAATAAATGAATCATCCTTTGTATTGTAAAAGTCATGCCATGCTTATAGCAAGTGCTGGTGACCCCATAGCTATCAGTCAGAATTTACTAAAAACAGGAATTTCTCTAATTTTCTCATTTTTAAGAGTTCCCATCCCAACTTTCTACACCTTTTAAGGATTTTCAGACTATTTGCCTACCAATCTCTTGCTTTTGATCCTGTAGATAACTATTAGCAGTTTGATTCGAAGTTACGTTAACATTTCTCATTTCTCAGCAATGTTTGTGGGAGCTGAAAATAATCTACACTTCTCAATAGTAAGTTAAAGGAATCTCATAAATGTTGACATTATGTATGAGGTGTTCATATGACTTTATAAATTATTTAGTTAAAAGTTTAGCTGCTCAATACTCAGAGCACATAAAGTTTCAACTCTTCCAATTTACCTATAAAGTA
The DNA here is from genome assembly GCF_003957555.1 of Calypte anna. NCBI lineage: Eukaryota > Metazoa > Chordata > Aves > Apodiformes > Trochilidae > Calypte > Calypte anna. The sequence continues at coordinate 121,470,499 of NC_044245.1, forward strand.
TAAGATACATTTTCAGTTCTTTCTTCCTGATCAAGCCCTCTCATGGATCTACAGCTGCTACAACAGGAATTATTTTCCATACTGTTTACCTGAAGAAAACATATTTAATTTAGCTAACTTTTTTCCATTCTCTTCTATAAGTTGGCATTGCCCTTCTAAGTTTTATGTGTTTCAGACAAAAAAATTCAAAGCTACTGTGTTGTTCACATTCAGCAATACACATTTGATAGTTATTTTCCTCCACTAACCAAGAAAATAAAAATATTATTGAGAGATTTATTATTGCTTTTTAGGAATAGAAAAAAATGGTTTAGGCTTGGTTTCACCATAAAAGGTAAAAAAGGTCTCAAAGTTAAGTTCTCATTACATTGTTCATATAAAGTCCATAGTTTTCAGATAACAAGTTTATAACTTTTAACCTTACCCTTTTTTGCTGTGATATACTGTATCATTATTTTATTGGCATTATTTTATTGGATTTTAGGATAACATTATGGTGCTTTGTTGGCTGTTTCATTGCCTCAAGTATCACAAACCATATTGCTTTCAATGGATTTTTGCAGTTTAATTAGTATGCTGCTGTGCTGTTTTTAGTGGCATGCTGCTATGGTACCTTTAATTGAAATCTTTCTCTTATGACTATAATAATTATATCACCCTAATGCCTTTAATCTGGCACCATTATATAGCATGTAGCTGTGCCACATTAACTTCTTGATATTAATCATTTGGATTATCATCAAGGGATAACCCAGAAGTGAGAAACACACTGGCCCTCCCAGTTGGAGTACTTTCTCAATTTTAAGTTCCACTGTAAGGCCATGGATGCCTGTGGCATGCTCAAAGATAAGCACCAGTTTTCATTGAACTCCATTTCTACTGAGGGGCTTTATGTTCTCTGTGTATGTGTTAGTGTATGGGGTCTGTGTCAGCAACCGGAAACGTGAGTCACAGGCAACGAGAGCAGGTAAAGTTTCATACATCAGTCTGTGACCACTGGCAAAACCAGAACTGCTGAGCCCGAGAAGGGCCCTGGGAGAAAAGGAGCAAGTCCTGAATGCACTGGAGCACACTGTCCCTGTGGGCTGAAAAGCAAGCCAGAGGAGAAGACAACAGGTCTGGCTGAACAGGGAGATTTTGAAGGAAATTCAGGTTAAAAAGAGATCTTACAGACTATGGAAAAAAAGTGTTGGCTACTCAGGAAGAGTTTAGGAATATAGTTAGGTCATGCAAAAAGAAAATTAGAGAGATGAAGGCATCTTGCCACTTCCATTAAGGATAACAAAAAATCTTTCTACAGATCCATCAACAGCAAAAGAAGGGGCAAGGAAAACCCCTATTGTTTGTTAGACATGGGGGGAAACAGTTACCAAAGATGAGGCTGTGGTATTTAACACTTTCTTTACCTCAGTTTTTAACAGTAAGACAGCTTGTCCTGAGATCAGATGGCTTCTGGAGCTTGCAGAGAGAAATAAGAAGCTGAGTAGCTGCCCTGTAATCCTGGAGGGAACTTGTAGTGACCTGCTGAGCCACTTGGATCGTCACAAATCTATGGGACCAGACAGGATCCACCCCAGGGTGATGAGGGAGCTGGAGGAAGAACTCTCCATGATGCTCTCCATCATTTACCAACATTCTTGGCTCATTAGGGAGGTCCCAGATGATTAGAAGTTGGGAAAAGTCACACCAGTCCACAAAAAGGGATGAAATGAGGACCCAGGACACTCCAGGCTTGTCAGCCTGACCTCAGTGCCTGGCAAGGTTATGGAGCAGATCATCCTCAGTGCAATCACACAGCACTTACAGGATGGACAGGGGATCAGACCCAGCCAGCACGGGGTTAGGAAGGGCAGGTCCTATCTGACCAACCTGATCTCCTTTTATGATCTGGTGACCCACCTGGGGGATGAGGGGAAGGCTGTGGATGGAGTCCACCTGGACTTCAGCAAGGCCTTTGACGCCGTCTCCCACAGCATCCTCCTGAAAAAGCTATCAGCCCAGGGCTCAGATAGGAGCATTCTGTGCTGGGTCAGGAACTGCTGGAGGGCTGGCACCAGAGAGTGGTGCTGAATGGTGCTGATCCAATTGGTGGTCGATCACTAGTGGTGTCCCCCAGGGATCAATGTTGGGCCCAGTTCTGTTTAATATCTTCATTGATGATTTAGATGAGGGCATTGAGTCCATCATCAGCAAATTTGCAGATGACACTAAGATGGGGGGCAGTGTGGATCAGCTGGAAGGCAGGAGGGCTCTGAAGAGGGACCTGGACAGACTGGAGAATTGGGCTGATTCCAATGGGATGAGGTTCAACACGGCCAAGTGCCGGGTCCTGCACTTTGGCCACAACAACCCCATGCAGCGCTACAGGCTGGGGACAGAGTGGCTGAGAGCAGCCAGGCAGAAAGGGACCTGGGAGTCTGGACTGACAGGAAGCTGAACACGAGCCAGCAGTGTGCCCAGGTGGCCAAGAAGGCCAATGGCATCCTGGCCTGTATCAGGAACAGTATGGCCAACAAGTCCAGGGAAGGGATTCTTCCCTTTATACTCAGTGTGGGTGAGGCCACACCTCGAGTACTGTGTCCAGTTCTGGGCCCCTCAGTTCAGGAAGGAGGTTGAGGTGCTGAAAAAGGTCCAGAGAAGAGCAAGGAGGCTGTGAAGGGATCCAGCACAAGTCCTGTGAGGAAGGGCTGAGGAAGCTGGGGGTGTTCAGTCTGGAGAAGAGGAGGCTCAGGGGACACCTCATCACTCTACAACTTCCTGGAAAGAGGGGGTAGCCGGGGGGGGGGGTCAGTGTCTTCTCCTAGGCAGCCATCAGTAGGACAAGAGGGCATGGAACTTAAGCTCTGCCAGGGGAGGTTTAGGTCAGATATTAGGAAGAAATTCTTTACAGAGAGAGTGATCAGACATTGGAATGGGCTGCCCAGGGAGGTGATGGATTCTCCAGCCCTGGAGGTTTTTAAGAAGCGACTGATGTGGCACTCAGTGCCCTGGTCTGGTAAACACAGTGGTAGTGGATCAAGGGTTGGACTTGATCTCAGAGGTCTTTTCCAACCCGGCTGATTCTGTGATTCTGTGAAATGTCCGTTTCTGAAGGGAAGGCGCCTGAAGGAGTGCCTGGAGTCCCAGAGGACCAGATGAGCTACAGAAGAGATCATAGGGCCTGGAGATCAAATTAAAGACTTGTCTGCATCCGTGTGCATGAGGCAACTGGAGTGCAGGGGATCAGGTGCTGGTGACTACATAGCACAGGTCTAGGGATAGTTACTGGTGGGATCCATGGTGTACATGTGTGTGTGTAGTGCAAGAAGTCTGAGTAGCAGGAGCTTGAGTGGTACTCCAGAGTTGGTGGATTGTATATCCTGATGGCAACAACTGGAGAGAAGGGTCCAGAGCAGCTATTAGGTAGACCACAAGCCTAAGCACAACTGCTGGGGGATCCAAGCTGTATGTCTGTATATGCACATCTCACTGTGAGACCTTCAACCTGATTAGCCAGAAAGGAGAACATGATGATTTCTGTTGATGTTGTTAGGTTTTTTGTGTGCCCCGTTTGTTTTGTTATGTATGGCCAGATATACATATATGTGTGTTGTGTATGTGGACATGTGTGTAAAGGCATGAATGTGTATGGGAACACATGCTCAGCCCCTTTACAAACACAAACCTGTAGCAGCTTGAGCTTATCAGATTGCTGCCATTCTGCCTCGTCTCCCCCAAATGTATGGCTGATTCGGACTAATTAAGCAGTGATTGTTTACCTCTTGCAAAAATTATCTGGCGTGATCTGTTGTCATCAGCCAAAGGGAGATTTTATTGATAACAACCAAGAGAGCAAACTAAGTCTAAAATTTCTTCCATCCTTCCAGTTGCAGACTTGTCTCTTTATGAGATGCAAGGGAGGAATCAGAGTTTGGATGTATTTCAATACCAGTTTCTAACAGCTGCTCATCCCTTGAGTTACAGACATTGTATAACCAGAGTTCTAAGCATATATTTTGAAATTGCTGTTAACAGTAAAGCTGACTTGAGAAAAAAATATGTTTGAGAATATAGTTTCATAATGCCAGTTAAATGTAATCAACATTAAAAATGTTTACAGTTTTATAAATTACCCGAGTTTTAGGTTACCACACTTTCTCTCAGCAATATTGCTCATTCTCACATATTTTGCTAACAATGTCCAGTTAATATTTATTTTTGCCTTCTTAGATTTTTTGCTAAAAAAAGTTAAGAAGCAGTAAAACAATGCAGAGAAATGTGAACCTGAGCCTCACACGAGTCAATATATGTGTGGGTGTGTCCAAATGTTTTTTTTTTATCTCTTCATTTTCTTTCCCCCTCTTCAGCACTCTTCTCTACATTTAGCAACAACAATATAGTTAATTTTGTTTGTTCTAGAGTTAATGATGTAGCTTAGATGTAGGTCTGTGGGTTTTATAGGTTGTCTAATTATTTTTTCTAATTATTTTTAATTGCTTTCATGTGCTTTGGCTAGTGGTCTCTTATTAAGACAGTCTGGATGTTTTAGTGGTGAGGTAGATCTGGTCAATGTTACCCGTAGTGCAAACATTTTATCCTTACAATAGAAGCTACTTACTGGGCATTCGGATACAGTGAAAAATCAATTACTGCATATTTGAGTTTAAGAAAAGCTACAATTACTTCATTTATTTGAAGAAGAAAAAGAGAAGGCCTGTTTCTACCACTTCAGAATATCTCACATTGACACATTCTTTTTTTCCACATTGAGTTACTCACCTTGGGCTTCAGTTTAATGACATCAGATGAGGCTGAGGAAATCTTCAACACCCGAAAGCTCACTGTCAGCATTTAGTAAAAGGAGTGTTTACCTTCACTGTGTTGTAGATTTTGAGGCAAACTTCATAAAAGGATCAAAGGTAACTTTAACGCAGCATGTTTTAGTATATTTTACAAGAAGTAACTATACACACACATATAGACACAAAATTATTTTTATTTTAATGGAAAAATATACAGTTCTATTCATATATTTGTATGGGTGTAATTATGGCTAGATGAGAAAGTAAATTAATAAAAACACAATTTTGTAATGTGGGTTTACTTATAAACATTTTCTATTTTACTGTGAGTGTGTGTGTACATCTGTACATATATATATATATACATAATGTGCTCTGTGTATTTGATCTACAGATGGTGGTAAGACAACATTTCATACACTCGCCCAAGTGCTAAAAAGAGGAAATGATTTACAATTGCACTCCAAGCTGCTGCCGGAAAAACCTTTCTACATCACATATTTCAATCTGTTGTATGCATGTGCCTGCATACACATCTCAAATACACCATATCACTACCCCAACACCATGGCTTTTTGAAACTATGATTCCTTCTTCAGAACGTATTCCTGACTGAAATATTCATTTTTATGCATTGCTATCAGATGCATTCCAGAAAGCTGGGAGTGACTACAAAAGCCTAGAATATGAATGTTACTTGAACAGATTTCTTTAAATATAACCTATTGACCAGCCAGAAAAAAATATATAGCTGTGATCAGGGATAAATTTTGTTGTCTGCTGCTTTTTTTACAGATAACAGTATATGCTTAAAAAATTGAGCATGCTAACAGTTTGTATCATTGTTTGCTTGTGATCTACAGAATTTGGAATCAGTTACAGAAAATAAATCATCAGTAGTTCTGATCAGTAGTTCTGATCATCAGATTGCACCCAATCTAACTTTAAACAGGTAAATTTCTACTTTGAGATACTACTTAATTTAAAAAGACTGTTCAATCTCTTTCAGAACAATTGCAGGAGAAATCCCATTGTTCTCCCAACTGCCTGTTGTAAAATTCCAGCTACCTAAGCTAAACAAATGCAGCTGAGAGCTGTTAGATGTGTTTACCCAGAGCTTTTCAACGATCAAAGAGGAGGGAAAAAAAAAGAAAAATGTAAAAAAAAAAAAAAAGAAAAAAAAAGAAAAAAGGTCCACATCTGTATATTGAATCAAACTTTTTCCTTTACTTGAAAATAAAAGTTTTAAAAAGCATCATTTCTTCCTCGTGAAGTTTTCTCCAGAGAGCCCCACTTTCAAACTGTGCATATACAATTTAAGGCACTTAGCCTTAGGAGGGGGCACCTCCTGCTATAGATGAAGAGCTTGACACCAGGTCTTATGTTAAATAAAGGCATGTACCTTCTCTTCATTGGGGTCCTGTTTTTTGTCCTGTCAACGGGCTTTGGTCTCCATTCAGATGCACTTTTCTTAAAATGTTACCACCTGTAGGCTACTGTTACATTATTTCTTTGAAAATTCTGAAAACATGAGGGTAGCTTTGTTCAATATAGCTTTACTGGGGGTGTGTGGTTTTAAAGCCTAGAAAGTAAGTGTTATTTTTTTCTCCCTTGAGATGCTATTACAGCCACGGGCATCTTGATGCTGGATTTTAAAAGGTGCACTTCACAAGAGCACAAAATGCCCTTACCAGAATAACATGTTTTATGCTTAGTGTGGCCATGAGGAAAATGGTGACCTTAAGGGCATATTCTGTTTGCACATACATTTCCCTCTGAGCTCCACAGGAGTGAGCAAGGTGTCTCGAAGTCTTACTCTGGGAACAACTTTTCTTTCCTCAATGCTTGGGCAGAGGCACAGAAGGTTCAGGTTCCTCGACTACACAGTCTTATATAGAGTAGAAGAAGCTGACTGCAGACACAAAATGTCAATGCCTCATATTTAGGATATATTATAATAAAGTATTTGGTGCCTAAGCAATGATTCGTGCTTGGCTTTTGTTAACACCTTTTTAAAAGCAAGGAATGTAAGCAGTATAGGGTCCCTGAGAGCTTGTGATGTATTGATCTGAAAAAATTAGGTCTAACATGAAATCATTTACTGTAACTCTTTTGTTGTAACCTGCTTCTGAGTATAAAAAAAAATTATATGCTATCCAAACAGATTCTCGTTATGTGTCTTGCTAAGCAAATGAAAGTCTGGGGAGAAGATTACAATGCAAAATCAACTACTGATTGGTTTTACTATAAAAAATGGTAAGTGGTTTAAGTCACAAAAAGTATTTTTTGAATTTGTGTCATAATCCACATTAGTTTAGGCACAGTCATTTCTTAGTAACAGGGGGAATGTTTGCTTACTTTTTGTTCAACTAGAATAAAAATTCTACCACGAAGGATAGCAAAGATGAGTAACAATACAGGAAATGCTACAGATCTTAATCTGGTTCTGCTCTTTTATTTTAAGTAGCCAGTTTTTGACAATGTCTTTTGTATGTGCATTCTCTAGAAACCTGTTAACGGCTACAATTTAGCCTTTTAATATCCAATTGCAGTTAAGATCCAATAGATAGTTCTTTGGTCATACGAAGGAAAAAGTGTGAAATTCATTATGTAACATATTGGCAAAGTAAATTTTATTTCAGGATAAACTCAAAAAGCATTTTCTGAATGTAATTTCACTGGAGTAATTCGTTGAATGTCCAGTCCACCTAGCACATGGAGTTGGTATGATATGCTTCATAAAACTAATGCTAGGGTTCCTTCCTACTTGAAGCATCTTTGTGTCTAAAAGCAAAGACATCAACAACATGTAGAAACGGCTCACAATAACTCCTTTACTTTAAGGACTGGTGATTCACAGGACTTTGATCACCTCTGTAAACTGAGGGCTGCTCCAATACCTGACAACAAGGTTGTACGTTTTCCACATTTTTCCCTTGTCTGTGCAACCAGAAACTATACCCACTATAGTCACCTTGTTAAACTTTACAGGTAGCTCATGTTCAGCCAGTTACTTACTGTTATTCCTATCTTCCAGCATGTCATTGATCTCCAAAACATAACCCTCCAGTCTTGGGGATCTACGGTTTTTGTTGTTACCAGATGTATGACTGTAAATGTGTCTGCTATAAAATGGGCTTGAATTAGATCAGTTCAGCAAGCAATTTCTATCACTTGGCAAAACCAATGTGTCCTCATCATTACTTACTACGTCACCAAATCTCACATGATTTGCAAGCTTTTCCAGAAAAAAAAAATGTTTTGCCATTTATCAATAAAGTTACCAAATAGCTGTCAGTTAAAAAAAAACCAAAAAAACCAACAAAACTCTCTGAGCACATTTTCCTGAGAAATCTAATGGTGGACCCTTGTTAAGAACTATTATTTTACCAATTTCAACAGCTTAACTTATTTTAGATTAAAAACCTGAGCTTTTTGAAGTGTTATAATTTTCAAATATGCAAAAATCATAGTGCAGTTAGGTGTTTTCTAATTAAAAACAAACACACCAACTCGTAGCAGAAAACGAAAAAATAGAAATAGAAAATAGAAATTCATGCATAATGTAGTTTTCAATTGGGTTTTTTTATTTATAATTTTCTTCTTTTTCTATAAACTCCAAGTCTCAATTGTCTATAAACAAGGATTAGTCACCTGTATACTTCATGTTTAAAAACCAGGACACAGGTTCCTAAGTCACAAAGATGCAATGGATATTTGCCAAAAAATATGATATTTGGCATAGGGATTAGTCTTAGTCTCATATGTGCCTCTTAGTGGTGGAATGAAATTGGTGTTGATGTGTGAACCAGGGCAAGGGTTTACACGAATTCATGGTGAATTTTGTAATTGATGTCATAACTGTCTGCTTTATATTCTTTGTGGTTTGTGCATGATTGTGTAGCTCAGAGGAACCTCACAGGGAATTCCAAAAGGAGTGACAGCCCACATGGAATGAAACAGAGCCTGGGTTTCTGCCTTTTTTTGTGAAATATGTGAAAATGCATATGGAAGAAATACATATATATGCAATGCAGCAACCTATTGTCTTTCACTGTATGTAAATATATGTAAAAAATATATTGCAAATACAAAAAATGCACTTAAAAAAAACACCCAAACAACTTTTGTCCGCTAAGTTACAAAACATTTTGGAATTTCTATGTTTTTCAATTTTTCTTTAAAAAAGTTCAAAGTGTCTTCACTGCTCCCCAACCCTAGTGTGAAATATTCAACACAAGGAAAAACACCAGAGTCAGGAAATGACAAAGTTAAGGTTCCCCATGCAGCATGAACTCTGTTTCCCTGTGTGTACATGTTTTGGTAAGGTCTTTTGTTATGTGATCACATGTGTTTTTGACTTTTCCCCATTTAAGATTAGGCCGGACACATACAGATTCAAACCAACATGCATTAGCTCTTCGTGGGGCACAATGGACAAAAAACAGGGCAACTTTTGATCAGCTTGAGTAAGCTAGGATGCTCTGTACAAATTAAAGTTGTCTTGTGACAGAGGCCATAGGTAAAGACCAAACAGCTTGGGTTCTTTATCTGTTTCTCCTTTACTTGAAATATCACTAAAGCTCTCCATGTTTCTTTCTGTTCTTCCATTGTAAATATTAATTCAAGTATTTTCTGATCTCACAGAAGGGTTCTGAGAATAAATTCATTACTGCTTATGAAGCACACTGATATTACAATGATAACATAGATAGAAACCTATGAAGAAAAATAAAAGCTTATTTTCTTCAGGGCTTGGAGGATATGCTGTAAATACACTATGGAACCACATGTTGAACATCAGGATAAAAAGAAAAATCCAGGTGTTGCTTAGTACTTTGTGCCCCATATTAACCAGAGGCCCAGGGGAAGGGAAGCTGGGGGAGAAAAGTTAGCCTGTTTTTCTTTTTTTTTTTCTATAAGACTTGTGATAGCAAACTACCATATGATGTGCACAGAGCAAAGGACAAAAATAATGTTGGAGATATTATTAATAGCTCTTCGGTTACATTTTTAATAAAATTTATTCAAAACTGAATTAAAATTCTTCTTTACCCATATTCCCTTTGAATAGACCCCTTTAGAATATAAGGACCCTTCTGGTACAGAGAGATGTCAATTTATAATGTCTTGTGTCAGTAATAATGGATTTGTTTTCACATATACCTCATACAAGCATAAATATGCTTAAAGAGTTTTGCATTTATCATGAACCTTCTTCATTAGGGAGTAAATATTTTAAAACATCACAAATACTTACAAAAATATTTAAGCTTTGTGAGGGTTTAAGCTATTTTCTTCCTTTTTGGTAGTAGCTGGAATAAAGAAAATGGCTTACAGATTTAGCTGTTTATGTAGTTTGAAAGTAACAACTGAAAAATGATGTTCATAATCTGAATTGCAATGAAACCAATTATCTGTACTATGGTGTTTCACTTGGGAATACTCCTAAAGGTTTAGTATTTCTTAAAAGAAATTAAAAACAGCTGTAAAAATACCATAAAACAAAAATAGCAGCTGCAAAAGAGATTAACATTCCTAAATTTCATTTGAACCTGATATGTTATTTTTCCAACAGCAACATACATATATACTGATTTTTAAAATCTATTCTTTATGAAACGATATCCTTTTAAGAAAAAGATGGATTTTTTTTTCTTATTTCTTTTTTTTTCATTCCCCCACTTCTTTAATATTATCCATGAATTTCATAAACATTCTTTGCCTTTGCCCAGGTATTTTGTATTACATTTTCTTCTGTAATTATTATCAAAGAAAAACTACAATAGTTAAATATTGAAGAATGATTTAAATATTACTGATTAAGAATTAAAGATCTACCTAATAAACAATTTATAGCGATTCTTGCACTTTTGTTACTTGCAGATGTCAAATAGTTTTCAAACTGAGCCCCGTTTACCCTGTGCCTGTTTAAAAATTTTATATAGCGTCTGTTTTCCAATTAAGCAGCCAGTCATAGATGAAACTTCTCCTAATCTTTTTCATATATATAATAAAACCAAATGTAATTTATAAAACAGAACTGGAGGTGCTGACAGTATAAAACAGTTTATTTTGCAGTCTTGGTCAAAACATATGGCAGCAACTTTTCTAGACTTCTGCCAGATGGCGGCCCTTAATCGATTTTGTCTGTTTCGCCGTACGTTAATTCTCTGTGAAAAGTGTTTCTTCAAACTCAATTAAAAAATAATGACTTTCATTTTCTTACCAAACAACTTATGTTGAGACTGTCATTTAGGTCTGTTTAAGTCTGAAAAGTTTTTGAACACCCAAAGATATTTAGGTAGAATTGATTCTTATGGCTTTGAAAGTCATGAGTGTTATTCATGATCATGTGTATGATTATGATTTCAAGTGAATTTGAATAAATTTACCTTTATGATAATGTTCTTTGTCATTTGTTTATGTTTTTCTTCGTGGGTTTTTTGTTAGTTTTGGGGTTTTTTTAATTTTTTTTTTAACGAACAATAGCATTTCATTTAGCAAATTACAGTGATTTTGAACACCCAGTGTGAAATCTCAGATTATTAGCACTTAACTCATTACTCCAAACTCCAAACACATTAAACTAGAAAAATAATATAGCATCTATCTCTGCATCTTAATAAAGATACTTTATGATACCATAACTGTTATAAAATTTAACTACTGATCTACCCAACATATTTCTGTGTGTTTCCTACATCTCTTACATCAAAATATTACATTTTATGTGACCATACTACATTTAATAAATGTTATGCAAAGGCCAAATTCCAGGGATATTTTAACAGGTAATTTTTGTTTTGATAAGTATGAAATTTCCAGTCTACCAATGAATAATAAGGTATGAATTTTTGATAAAGTTACTTCCTGATGGACTAACATAGTGGATGCAAAATCATTAAATTCTACTAAGATTCCAACAGTTACCATTTCTATGTATTTTGATGAATACGTTAATAATGTGGATGTCTTAATAAACAGAGATTTTAAAACCCTGTGAGGTAATGGAAAATATAATAAATCTTTATACATTTTGATCTACTTTTACTGCTATTGTTCCTTTGTTATGCCTATTTTTTTTTTGACACAAGCTTAGATATTGAACTAAAATAAGATGTGTGCATAAGAGAAATCAAATGAAAAGAACTAGTCCCCAGAGAAATATGCAGACCTTTTGTAGAACCTAGCTTTAATGTAGACCAGTATTTAACATATTCACAAGTTATAATGTATGAAATGGGTGTATGTGGAAACAAAATATCAACCAGATCTATTCTTCTTACCATTTTTATTTTATGACTACTTTCTTTTGAAATAGAGCAGGGGTATGGTAATATGTGCACAGACTAAATCAGTCGTCTTTTCTTGAGCAATAATCCCATACAAGTATGAGGTAGAAATTCTCTGCTTTTCCTGCAAGGGCAAATGACAGCCTTAGTTGATGGCTGATATTTTTTATAGTACAGCTGTGACATATTTTATGCATCACAAAGAATGATCAAATATTTCTCTGGAGACTTTCTGTCATGGAATGTGGCCCCATGCCCCATGTATGTCTTTACATTAAGCTGTTATACACCTACACTCTAAATTAGCTATCTGTTACCAATGGATTAATATTTTGTAATCCAAAATATTTAGGAAGAATGTATCATTTTTGTTTGGTTGTTTGGTTGGTTTTATTTAGTAAATTATAATAATGCACACAGTTGATAATAAAAATGCCAGTGTAATTAAGTTTAAATGGACCATATCTTTACATTTCTGAAAATAAAATGTAGTACAGCTTACTAAAAGTCTGCGCATTTTGGAATATCGTGCACAGTAATATTTAAAAAATCCTCACTTATAAAATCATGTTGATATATTTGACTCAAAACTTCTTAGTAAGTAAATTACCCTTTTTTTTTTCACCATGTTAACTAAGTTTAAAGTAAGGTACAAAAGCAGATTTAATATCTCTTGCAGTACATTTTCAGGAGTGAGGACAGTGCTCTTTGCTGGTCATACAGTTTCTTCCCCAAACATAAATTTCTAGGGTTATTTGAGAAATATGAGGTATCCAATGCCATGGATTGTAAAAGTGACAATAACTTTGCCTCTGTGAATGGAAAGTGGGAAAATGAGAGTGTATGCAATAAGGTATCTTAACCATGAAGGATATTTATATTTAGCAACTAGTTGAAACCCTCTTTGGAAGACAAACCAGAGCACTGTATTGTTTTTTTGACCAAGGTAAGATGTCCATTGTTCAGATTAACTGCATTTTGAAGTAAACATCTCTTATATAGCACAGTCCTAGTTATGACTGGAGGGGGACAGAAAAAAAATTTTGAGCCTTTGTCATAAGAGGAATACATAACTATCACAGTGATGGGGGAGTTTGTTCCAGGCAGAGATCAGCAGAAGCTCTTATATTCATCCTCTAAGCAAAACTTCTGGGCCTGCTTCTTCATTTGAGTTTTTTGGCCCCAGAATTCAAATTCCTTTCACTTTGCACCTTGTCATCATGCTTTGAGCACTTCAAGAGACCTAGGAAGACCACTTTTATTGAAAGAATATAAATTAATAGGAATTAACATGGACCAGGAGTAGTCCATTATAAACCATGATATTAAAGCACTATAATAACCAATAAAATAATGATAACAAATAGAAACTACAACCAAGCTGTGTGGCATCATTCTCCAAAAAGAGAGAAAGTATATAATATTCGGTAATGGATTTGTGCCTACTCAAGATAATATAAAAGGATATTTTTTTTATCAGGTAATACCTTACATACTCTTCAACAGGAGATGAATGTTAAGCTTCCATATTTGTGTCTCTTGTATCTTCCATTGTCTATATGCTACCTTTTTCTGCTGCTCCAAAAGGGGCAAATTAATTTAAATATATAATTAAAATAATATATTAATAATATATGATAATAAAATACTTCTTTCAAGACTGTTTACTCCTCACACATGTAAGTAGCTGCCAGTTGCACAACAACTGAAAATTTGACTAAAAATTTCTATTTCTTTCTCAAGTTTAGACTGATTCTTCTGTCCATTTCCACGTATCTGATTTTGGATTGCAGTCTGCAGACAAAACTCTCTTTTGTCTGTTGGCAGGATCACTGAGAAAACACATTTAAGTGACATAAATCAAGAATCATATTTTTCTTTGAGACACAGAAAAAAAAGAAATTCTTTGATTCGTGAGAGTGGAAATAGAATTAGAAGGATGAAAATAAAGAATGGACAAATAAAAAAAGAGCATGATAAATTATATTTTCCAATTTTCTCTTTTAATAATAATTTTAAAATAGTGTTTGATGATAATGCCTTTACTACTGCAATAATGAAGTGCAGTATTTACCAAAGTGACCATAAGTTCTATCTGTTTATTGGTAGAGGAAGGAGCCAAATATCCTTGTGAGTGGGAAGTTAGACTTAAGTTTTAGAGATCCCTTTTCCTACCTGTCATAATCTATGATGTAAGAGCAGAAAAACTGGGAAAAATCGCATCCTTCTTAACATATCACGCAAAATCCAATAAGAAGAAAGTAGACAATATACCAAAGAATAAAAAATTTTCTTCTTGTACTAAAGAAGTTGTCTACTACTTGTCAGTGGTAGATCCAAACCACTCAGTGATCAACAGGAAGACTGTATTGCCTCCTATACATTTCTATGCTTTTTTGTGGCAAGTGAGAGGAGGCAGGCAGGGGGAGAAAGAGCAAGGCAAAGACAAAAAAAAAATTGAGCATGGAGGTCCATGGTGCCAAACACTGCAGAGACGTGGAAGATAGGACACTGAAAGTTTGTCTTTCTTTTACTATGCAGACTGCAGCTTGCATAGTGGAACCCTGCTGAAATTATTTCTGAAATGTAAGCTACATGGTAGGATATATTTTCCTACCTGAGGAAATATTTACAGCACACATTATGGAACAATTTTGAGTAGCAAAATAAATCTACAAGTGATGGTGGGAATACTGGGATAGATCCATACCTTAAAATGTATGCAAGCATACAAACTATTGAAAAAACAATTAATTAATTAGCACTTGATTTAAACTCAGTTTTTCATCTCAGAGAGTCAGTGTAACAGGCAGATTTAACTCTTAAGACAGTAAAGCTCTATCCATACCTCAAGTAACTATTTCAAATATAATGTTGGACTTTCTGCCTCTATTTTTGTTTAATTTTTCTTTCTGTTTTGCTCTCCTTGTGGGAAACCTGGACCAATGCTCACAACACTTGTAGTAGCACTTGAAGCCTTGTTTTAGTTTTTATAGAACTAGCAATTTAGTGGCCATGTTTACAATCAGCAAGGAGAAATTCTTTAAAAAAGATGGTATTGAGAGTTTCAGGATAGCTTTATTTCCAAACTGTTGGTCTACACCTATCAAACCTAATATAGAATATGTGATGCGTAAGAAAATAAAAAACATGCTCAGCTAACTTTTAAAAACCAGACTCCTTGTTCTTTCCCCTTCCCACTTCCATTTCATTATATCTACTTAAGTTTATCAAGTGCCAGTAGGTCTTAAAGCCTTTCAAGTGCATCAGAATTCTGACTTGACATCTACTTATTTATGGTCTTTATCATTAACAGATGAGCAATTATACACAAATAGTATGGTGATCATGTGGCATTGCTAATTATCCACTAGAGACAGGGAAGGGAATATCAGGCAACTTCTTATCTAAAACAGAATTAGAAAACAAGTTTATAGTGTCATATTGAGGCAAAGTTGCAAATGTACTTTAGTTTAGATATATACCTCAATGGTGGCTTAATTAATGGAAAATCCTGGAGTTCAGCTAATTTAACAATCAAATATATGCATAAAGATTTTTTTTTTTTACACATAAAATGTATACTATTATTTCTATATTTCATTACTATAGGATACATATTTCAGCTGGAAAAACTCTCACAGAAACTGAACAATCAGCCTCTCTGGATATGGCATAGTAATGTACTAGCTTGTGTGTATGAGGTCTTATTATAGAGATGTCAGTTTTACTTTGAAACAAACATATTTTTATTTATACATTAGTGCTTATAGTGATCAATGGCCATGTGTGCAGTATATTAGAATTTGGTTTTGATCAGTAGAAAGCAATTATTCATAAAACTCAAAACAGAAGGCAAAGTTGTGAAAGAAAGGAGAAGAATTATGTCTTTCTTACAGGGAAGGTAATTTTAATATAGACGAGATTGGTCCAAATCCCGCAGTTTGGATTGATAGATTATCTAGCAGAACTATCATTTCAATAATCTCAATGACAGTGCAGCAGTGGATACTTGGTACAATATTATAAATTAAATTTACTGCAAATGTCATTGCAGAGAATATGGAAAGAGATTCGTCATTTCTCTTTGTAGAAGTTAAGATAGTGAAAATTTAAGATTCTTTGACAAAACATAACAAAAATTATCTACATTATATGGCTATGCTACCAGCCTTCTAAAAGATTCATTTCATCATTACTTTGCTCATTAGAATACTTGAATTTCACTGATGTTTATTTGATTAGAGGAGAAAGATGTTCTCTTAAACAGAGATATACTTAATGAAAATTTTTTCCAGGATTAAAGAATACCCAATGACCATGTTTCAGAAAAACTTTCCGAAAGAACAAGCTGTTCCTATCTAACTAAAATCTTCTTAAGGAACTGTAAAAGTAAAACCATGAATTAATAAATTAGTATTTACTTCTATATATACTTCATATATTACTATATATGTATATACTATTAGTATTCATATTTACTTCATACATTGATTTGACAGTTATGTCAGCAACATGGATACCGGGCTGGAGATGTAGAAGCCTTAGAATACAGGTTACTTAGGAGCAATAATAAAACAGTTCTTCTGTTCACAGTTTTTTATAGCCCTGATTTATTGCTTTCTTTGACATCACAAGGTCATATAAAATGCAATCTTAAAGCTTTAAGCAAACGTGCAGGAGAGTTCAATTTGCAGGCACTTGAAAATCAGTGTCAACACACTGGAGCTAAATTGTCTTGGAATTCATAAGCTGAGATAAACTTTCTTACCTAAGGGAAGTTACTGAGGGTTATCTTTGAGAGAAGACCATTAGTATCAAAATACAAGTATTGAAAAGATGCTTAGTTGTTGTTTTAGTGTTGCATTGTTAGTTGTTGTAGGTTGCTTGTTTTGTTTTGCTTTGTTTGTAATATATGCCAAAATAGTGAAAAAAATTTAAATAGAAATAATCCATACTGTGATTTAACTCTCAATATAATATATATATGTGTGTGTGTGTGTGTATACATATTTCTGGAATAATTCAGTCAGGAAGCTGGAAAATACAAGAGAACCAATTAATATTATTTATGCTAGTTTTAATTTATAATCCAAATAAAATATTAAATTGTTCTAACCAATGACCAATATGAAATGTATTCCTACGGTGACAATATCAGGTGGAACCCTAGAGAACTGTGTTCTATTTTCAGCATGCTACTGGATTACATTGAGACTACTGGCATATCACATTACACCATGGTTCATAAGTTTCTCCACCAAAATAAGAACATCTTCCATGAAGTCTAGATGAATACTTTTAAATGTATGGTTGTTATTTGTAGTAGAACTAATTATTAAAGTTCGAAACAATAGTCAGTGTTGGGTTTCATTAAGAGACAGGAAAGGTTGAGAGAACTGGTGCTGTCCAGCTTGGAGAAGAAAATGCTCAGGGGTAATCTCATCAATGTAAAGACCTGAAGAGAGAGAGAGCAAAGATGTCAGAGCCATGCTCTTTTCAGTAGTACCCAGGGACAGAATCAGAGGCAACAGACAAAAACTGAAAGACAGAAAGTTCTACCTGAAAATCAGAAAACACTGAGCACCAACCAGTATGGGTAGCTCAGGGATATTGTGCAGTCCATTCTTGGAGATATTCAAAAACCATCTGGACATGATCCTTATCAATGTGTTCTAGGTGGCCCTGCTTGATCAGGAACACTGAACAAGAAGACCTCCAGAGGTCCTTTCTGATGTCAAAAACTCTATCATTTCACATTTCTGCTTCAGTAATTTTCCATTCAACCACTGCAACACCAACTTTTATTCCTGGGCTAGTGTCTCAAACCCGAAGAATGTTTTTCTCCAATTATTTAATAATCTGCACACTGAACATAATGGCACTTGCTACAAGTATGATATTTCATGCTGTCTTTAATTCACTCAGGAAAGTTGAATCAAAAGAGTTTCACTTAATTCTGTAATACACCTACACTTACAATGCATGTTGAATGTATATATTGCATGTATTATAATTAAACTGTTGTGGAAAATAGCATATTGATGATTTTAAATAGTCTAAAGGGAATGTATAATTTGAAATTAATCTTCTGCTGTAACCTAGCAAATAACGAAGGAAGTACTCTGTCATGTAACAATAGAACCAGCAGGAGACATGAGAGAATGAGAAAACCAGACATTTTGGTTTCTTCTATCTCTGTCTATATACACTCTTCTATGTTTTACTTTATTTCTTGTTTCTCCTCTTTCTCTCACAGATACTCTTTTCCTAGTTGATCAGAAGTTGGTAAGACTTCCCTTGTCAATAAAGGTACTTCCATTTGAGTAGAAAATTGAAATTAATGTGGTAAAATGGGACACAAAAGATGTTAAGGCCAGAAGGATGTGTAGGAAGATAACTCAAGATACCTTGCAATGACTGTCCTATTTGAGACAGAAGATATATTTACCATTGAGAAAAACAGATAATTAATTTATGCTAGATTTTCCTTCATATGTTTTTGAAAGTATAGCTTAGTGCAGATACTTTTGCAAATATATATGAAAATAATTTTAATTTCTAACATAGTATTTCTAGAAAAACAATAATAAATCTATGAATAATTAGACTTGCTATTCTTTGGTGAAACTAGCGCCAAGGAAAACAGAAAAAGGTAAATATTTCTGAATGTTGCTAAGATGAAATTTTCTTTAAAACATCCACAATTTAAAGATTATTGAGTATATATAACTGCACAATTACATCATATCTTTGTCTGCCTACAATAGCCAAATCAATGTTCAAATACATAGCAAAAATCTCTAGTCCTCCAGCTTGCACAAAGTAGAGCTCAAGAGACTACTGCCATGTAAGGAGTTTTTTAGAAACTTGTTTACATGACTGTGTGCAAATGTTTGCATTTTTATTCTTAGTTATTAGAGCTAAAAGTTGCTATGTTGATTAGAGCAAGAATTTGCTATGTAAAAGTGTTCTTATAAACACATTTCACTACAGTGCATCAAAGCATGAAACAACCAAGATTCATTGCAAAAGAAATTTCCAGCTGAGATAAAGTTATTGGAACTCCTAATGGCTCAGCCAGAGGGAGGGAACTTGCTTGGAAAATCTTGTAGAGTAACAAAGTACAGACTCAAAGGGTACTAGTTATAGTACTTTTAGTTACAACCACAGTAATATGCAGAACGTATGTGCATAGTAAATCCAGTCAGTAGAGGAGATATAGATAATGAGTTACATTTCCTGTGATATCCAACCTCCATATGGCAGATGCAATATTTATCAAACCATATGCTTGATACCACAGACAAGAGTACATTCTGTAAACATGATAATGGCACCTTTTTCATTGATTGAAGGAGTGACATTCACAGGGAAAATGTTTCAAGCTTCTGCCAAGACTGAAAAACCAAAAGAAACTCAGTAAAGTATTACCAGAAATTTTCCCAGGGGGAATGTTTTTTCCATGGAGACTTTAGTATCAAAATCCAGAACAATTTGTCAGTTCTGGATTGTTGAAGAACTGTGAACAAGTTCACATGATTTGTGAACAAATCACATGATTTCACAATAGTGAATGTTCTAATTTTTACTTTAGGATTTCATTGTCAGATTGTTGGATTAATGGTTCTCTGCTACACATGCTATCCTCAATGGCATGTTTTCCTGTCTCTGCTACTACAAATAGTTTGCCTGACAGTGAATGTCTTTGAAGGTTTTTTTAAGAAGTATGTAACCCAAGCATATTCCTCATGTTTGTCACCTTTAAAAATATTTTCATGTTAAGCCTAATGATAAGCTCAAGAAATCACTCTGAAACTTCTGATGTGGCTTTATTGTATACCAAATTTTGAAGAAATTAAAATGCTTCAGTCACATGCATTTAACATTAGTTGCACATAGCTTATTAAAGTATTTTGTTTTGCACTTTGTATAGATTTTTGTTGCCATTTAAAAATCAAAGTCTTTGACAAAGAAACATTTATCTATTTTAGTCACCAGTCCGTAGACAGTCAGTTATAAGAACATACAATGGTTCTGATGTAAAATATCAAAATCTGTCCAACCCAGTACCTTAACTTCAAGACAATCTGATGTTCTATGTTGTTTTTCAAAATGCTGTTACTGATAGAAAATATAGTTAAGCATATAACCTTATATTACCTAAATACAGAGGTAGTGCTGCTTTTGTGAGCAGCATTCATATCATACCTAAATACTTGCCAAAAATGTTATGCTGTGTAGATTATTTTAACATAGGAAGAAAAAAGTTTTATAATCATATATCTTTTAAATGCTGAAAGGACCATTAATTTTCCAACAGACTTTGGAAAGCTCTAGTCTTTTTTTTTGTTTTTTAGTCTAGGATCTGTCTGCAGATATCATTATGAAGCTGTAGTATTATAACCAAGAAAAATAATAAAATATAATGAAATTTTGAAAATTTAAATCAGATTTTAAAGTTAAACAGATTATTTTCACTGGGAATAATCTTAAAACAAGAATTTACACTTAGAAATTACTTGTAGTTAAATTAATGAAATATAATAACTAATATAAAAATAAAGTAATACCTATTATAAAAGAAGATTAAATCACCCTCAATATGTCTATATCTCACCCTTTGGAAACAGCATTAAAATCAGTCACTAGATGCCTAATTCTTAGCTGATGAAAGTCTGCCTCTAATGACTAAGAAAAGAACTGTGTAGAGTAATAAAGATTTTATTAGATGATGAAGAATGGTATTTAAACTGAAAAATTATTAATAAAAAGGAGTGGAGAAACAAGAGAAAAGAGAACTAAAGGAATTAGGTATCAAGATGGAAAAAATAGGACATAAAATAGGGTATAAAAGGTGGCAGAAGAGATGTCAAATGAACAAAATGCACTCTATAGAAATTTTAATGGAAAAGAATCACAGAAAGTTAATCTAAAATCTCAGAGGTGTTTGAAAAATCTTAACAAACTATAAATCAAAGTATGAAGAATGAGCTTTAGATAAGAAATAGGAAAAGGAATAAGGGTAAGTTTGGTTTTGGTTTAAGTTTGTGTAGAAATTTTACACTATTTTTTATCAATCAGATTTAATCTACGAAGTTTGACTTGAAGTTTAAAAAAAAAAAACTGCAAAAGCAGGATTTGTCTTTTTTTTTTTTTTTTTTTTTTGCATATTGTGACAGAAACCAGTAGATAAATAAGCAGGTGCAAAAAATAATTAAAGCAAATTATGAGAATGGCTTAAATAAACAAAATGGAAGGGAATTCTCTAAGACTTCAATATATCTTTTTAACCTATTTTGTTGGTTTGAATGGTAACACAATGGTTACCATTCAGTTGCCAACTGTCCTATTATGTGCTGCATTAACTAGGCATATACAGTAAGTTAACAATAAAGTGGTAAATTTCATTGCTTTTATGGGTTTAAGCCAGACCTTTAACTTCACTGTTTTACATTTAATAAAATACATTATCAAAAAGAAGCGTGACATCTCCTTATAGAAAAACACTTTTTCTATGTACAGGCAAATTAAAGACCAGGTGGTGGGTTTAAAAGAACTTGCTTCAGCTATCATTTCATATCATTGAAAGAAATATTCTCACTGTTGGTTAGACTATCACAAAGAGCAAAACTCAAGGCTAAGTGAATAACTCCTCCTAGAATTCATAATTACTTTTCCAGCAGAGGATTTCATTACAGTGCATCTTAGATGGACTGAATCCCCATGATGGGGATGAAAAATGAAATCCGATTATATGTGAATATTTGAAAACTATGTATAGCATCAAAAATGTTTCCTTATTAGAAAGTCTGTGCAACATCTTCAATTCTTATCCAGTTGGTTACTGTAAGAAAGTAAATTCATCCTCACTGAACAAAACCTCCTTGTACTAGATTTCTGATATACACTATGCAAACACACTTGAAATTCTGCAAGGTGGGTGTTCCACAACAGTAAACAAATCAAGCTTCCCTGTTTTTCTCAGAGGATTTGTAACAAATTATTTCTCCAACCAAAGTATTCAAAATATGGTTAGCATAGATCTAAGGATTTGTTGTTTGAACAGCAATGGAGTCTGACACATTATAAAAAAAAGCTTTAATTAGACAGTAGTAAAGATGAGCAGCAACGTGCCCATAAGAAAACTCCCCCAGTCTCTAACAGCAAACACAGGATCATAAGTGATATCTTGGCAGTGGTGCCAGAGAGACTTGGAGTCTTGATCATAGAATCATAGAATGTCTAGGGTTGGAAGGGACCTTAAAGATCCCCTGCATGGGCAGGGACACATTCCACTAGACCACGTTGCTGAAGGCCCCATCCATCATGGCTTTGAACACTTCCAGGGATCTGGCCACAACAGCTGGGCGTGCAAACACCTTTTGAATGTGGTTAAAAGTCATGCCATTGCTTGATTCCACTGATGATGTGATTTGAGAGAATAATTTCTTAAATGAGTAACTCAGGTGGCATGTTACCTATGCTGCTTATCCTGATCAAAGGCAGGGTCCTGACAGCTGCCTCTACAGCTGATACTGGTCACAGGGCAGGGTGTCAGGAAGCAGAGCGTCACAGTCTTAAAGAGCAGTGTATTAGTTTTTAATTACTATATATTGATCAGTTTGTATTCAAGATGAGGTGCAAATTAACAATTTTTTACTCTGAGATATGTCTAAGTGTAGAATAATAATTAAAGTCAGACAACAAATGTGTAGGTCTCAGGTGGCAATATAGCCCACAAACCAGATTTGTAAAGTATCTCATACCCTGAAAATATAGAGACACCCTTAATGGGATTTTCAAAAACACCCAGGTGTCTAACTCTCATTGATTTAATTGAGGTTGAAGGACAGGAATTAAATGCTGAAACAACAGTGATGATAGAATACTTTTCAGGCTCTCTTACCTAATTGTTGTATCCTGGAGAAAAGGGAACTAGATTGTACTTAAAAGAATGAATTTTTTAGTTAATTTTATTATGTTACTAAATGTAATGTTGCTTAGCTACCACACTGGTAAGTACCTTAGAAAATCCTGCTTCAGGGAGCTTTATTTTATTTTATTTTTTTTTTAAGAAAGAAACATGCAGAGCAGCACTAACCTCACTAGCCTCATCTTATTTTAGTGAGGTTTTATGTTTTTTCTACATCCCTGTTTTATTTCATGTTTTCTGTGGCTTGCAGTTACAGTGCTAATTCAGACCATTGTTTTCCTCTGTGTTACTGATTCATATTTAGAAGAGTATGCTCTTCTAGTGTACCTTTGAAGTACATGACTCAAGAGAGAACAAAAGTACTGCATCTTACAGATGGAGTTGCCTGTCCCCATGAACAAAAGACAAGATAGTAAACTACTGAGCCTAGAGCACAGCAAAACCCGTATCTCATTCCAAGTCAAGCAGGCAGACCATACTACAGGTGAACAACTGGGAGTGTTCCTTAAAAGGTCACAAGCATGATGTGAGCAAGTGCAGGATGATCTATTATCAAGGCATGTGGAGAGAAGTCTTTAAACACTTGTATCAGTACTTGAAAACTTAAGGGTTTGATGAACTATGTGGTTACCTCTGTATGTGATCTTCCTTACCAGAGTTCTTCTATTGTGAAAGCAGACATCCCTCCAGAAGAAGTGGCCAAGTAAGATGTGTGGCTCAGCAAGTTACTTCACTACTCAATAATTTCTTCCTAATCACATTATGACTGTTGGTCCTCCACTTTGTAATGAAGGTAATGTAAAGCACTGGAAAAAATAAAGGGAAAACTGACTTGAGGGATTTTTCTTTGTGGTTTTAGGAAAAATAGGAAAATCCATTCTGATGCTATTATATAGTTTTTACAGAGATAATGTAGTTATATTTGTCTACTATGAAGTTTCTAGTCAAAATATATGTAAACACCACCACTTCTTAAAATCTCCAACCAGAGAGAATATACTCTCCACCCATACATATAATATTTTGCTGCTGTTTGGAATACTGCAATGTTATCTATTTGTATGGGAAAAGGTAGTAACTTGAATATGCACAGAAGTATTCTAATATAAAATGTCAGAATGTCCATTCTAGTTCTTTCCTCACCATGCCTATAATGTTTTGGAACTTTGACTGATGGAATGGCATTTTCAAGGCTAGGCTATTTTTCTAATTTTAAACCCACAAAATCTAGAAATAATTAGTAACTCAAAAAATATTTTATTGTTGCTGTTGTTAACCCTAAAATGGAGCAAGAGTGCTGTACCATAGCTAGTTTGTCTCTATAATGTCAATAAGTTAGAGTAAGATGAAGATTCTTCAGGTCTCCTGAATCCTATGAGCTGAGAACAAAGGATGCTCGTCTGAATTTTGCTTGCATGTTACATCCTTTTGCCTCTGTAGTTTCCCACTCAACAGTCATAGTGAATCTTAAAAGAGAGCAGCTCAACATTTTGGAGTACCAGTTCACAGTTTTGCCAGAAGGTATTTGATCATCCAACTCAAGGCCACAAACTTCGAGCATATTATTAACAGTTTTCAAAAGTCCTGGAGCACCAAGCTCTTGAGCTTTTATTTTTCTTTTCCTCTTTTCCTCCTGACAAAAGGAGTTGTAAAGGATAAATCTCAGCTTTTCCTGGAGGTCCCCACTAAGTCAGGTATTCTCTATTCACATACTCTTATGCAAACTTTTTCTGAGGATTTTTTATTATGAAGTAGGACAGCAAATAAAACCCATTCCCCCTAAACCCCTGAACTCCAAAACAATATTTTTTTCACAAGTGATAGAAAGTTTACCTTTTTTAGTTAAGGAAGGCTTAGCTTTTCTGACTTTCAAGAATTATTTTCCTATTTCTACTTTAACATGTCATACTAGATGGTGAAATGGTGAAACAGACATGCTGCAGAAAAAGAAGATATCCACCCATTTACCCAAACCCCTGCATCTTTCTCTCAAATGGCTTGCTATTGACCAGTGGGACTAAAACAGGTTTTCAACATTTTGCCCCAAAAAAACTGAAAATCCAACCCCAACAAAACAAAAATACCTAATTCTATTAAACTGTAAAATTTTTCCAATTTATTGTAGCCAAGAACCAAACTATTATTTCCCTGAAGGGAAGCATACCTTCAACAGTCCAAGTGAGACATGATTCTGCTTGACAGAACACTTTGTGGTCAGTGTTACTTAAGAGATCATGAGATCACTCCAATAGCTTATTGTGCTATGGTACATTGGCAATCCCCATGAGTTTCTGAGTGCAATAAAGTAGAATGTAGCAAATCTGTTATATTTACTATACAGCACTAATCCAGACTACCTCTCTGTATTTCCAAAAAGCAGGGAACTGGTTTTTATCATCACTCTCAGCATATCTAAAGCATAACATTTCTCTTCTTCTCTTCCATATTAAGGTAACAACTCAACTTTTCATAGTTTCTATTCTTCTGTTCTATAAATTATGCTAATGTTGGACTAGCTGCTCAGTTTCCCTTTCACTTTTTAATGAAGCAATTTATCTAATTTAGTCAAAGCTATCAGATCATCTGCAAACCAATAGATGGATGAAAAGCATTAACCTAATTCTGAAATAATATTGGGAGTGTTTGAAAACTGCCAACAAAAATCCTCCTCTATTGCACCAGAATTTTGTGGTGAGAAAAATAGTCAAAAGATAGGATTCAAAGTCTGCTTGAAATCAACCAGGGCTTGCAAGCTCATCTAGAAAGGCAAATAGAACCTATCATGTGCAACCTAGGCAGAACTATGATGAATCTTAAATACTCAGAAGGAAAAGAATTATGTGTTGATACCAAACACCTACACACTGCCTAAAATAATTACAAACCGATTTCTTGTGTTTTTTCATAATTTTTCTCCAGAATAGCGAGCTACCTATTATTTCAACGTATGTTTTATTAGGTTCATTTCATCTTTAATGATCCCTTTTCAAGCTTTTCATAGAAAATCTATTTACTGAGTATTAAGTACCACCCACTTTGATTGTTCTGCTGGATAGGTAAATATCTTGAAGGCTTCATTTGCTCCTCTTCACAATTTATGCCTTACTCTTACTCTGCCATCGCTTCCTACTGTTACTTTTTGCTTCACCTCATCTTTTGTCAGATTTTCAAACCAGACTCTTCCCCAGTTTCTCCAATACTGATTGCCTTAGCTCCTTTATTCTTTCCTCAGTCTCATCCTTCCCTGAGCCCTGGCCTCAGGTCTATCTTTTCTCTCTCATGTTTTCAGATTCTGACAATTTGGATTCATTCCCTGGATCTTCAGAGTTTGCCAGCCCGTGCTGAGAAGCTTTGTAGTTAATTAATGCATGATCCTAACTGTACTTAAGCACAGTAAGACAGTGCTACCCGTTATGAATGTTTACCCAAATTTGTGATGTATTTTTTTTAGATCTTTCTGGACAAACCCCAACTCTATATTAAATTTACAGTGTGTTTTATGCTGTAAGTACCTGTACCCATATTGTCAAATTTCAAACCTTTTGTCTGTCTCCACAGCAGCTGGTGATTTCAGCACAGTGATATGCCTGAGTTAGCTTTAATCTAGGTAATTCAGATAACAATAGCAAATGTGAGAGCATGGACTTCAACACCTGAAGGTGAAAGCCCACCAGGAATCCCTTTATATTTACCCAAGAGACTGAATCTTGTGCTGTATCATTAGGGTGATTATTGCCTAAACTAGCTAGATTAAAGCCACAGAAACTAACCCCTTAAATTATACCTTAGAATCACACAGCAGGCATAGCCTAAGAGAAAGAATTATATATGTTGTTATTATATCAAAGTTATAGCTAATAAACATGCATGTTCCATTATAACAATAAAAACAGGCTAAATATACGAAACAGTAAATGTATTCCAACATGTTAGGCATGTGCATCTAAAGCCACATAAAACTACATTGAATTATACTGTAGAATTTAAAAAACAGAATATCATCATATAATGAACCTTATGGTTCTCTGAGGGAAGAGATTAAGGGGATTTATTTGTCTATTTCCTTTCCCTTTTCCTTTCCCTTTTCCTTTCCCTTTTCCTTTCCCTTTTCCTTTCCCTTTTCTTTTCCCCTTTCCTTTCTTTTCCTTTCCTTTCCCTTTCTCTTTCCCTTTCCTTTCCTTTTCTATGTTTATATATGGAAAGACCAATGACCATCAAAAAACAGATTCTTTTTTTTAGAACTTTCAGAGCGTCATACCACACACACATTAGAAAGAGTTTTATGTAGCACATAGTAAAATCTGGACTTATGTTTCAGTGCTCATTAACAAAGAAAGTCAGAGAAACACAATTATCTATTGAAGCAATTAGAATTTTTTCTTAGTGATGACAGTATTGGGTATTTCCTACCCACCACATTGAAAAACAAAATCTTTTAAAGAGACTGAGTATTTGTTTTAAATTATAGGACAAAAGCTAACTGTGGTTTTATTGGCAAGGAAGCATTTATTTCCCAAGTCACACACTGACAATAACAATCATTGATAGCTCTTTGTTTCTGCTAGGTTAGGACTTGATTCAGCAATGTTGAACAGTTATATCATTCAAGAGATAAAAAAAAAAAAAAAAGGGCAAAATTTCACAGAAATATTCAGTTCATTAATAAACATTTCCAATAAGATAAAATTTATAATAAATATGACCTTCAGGCACTATACAGTCATAGAATCATAAAAGAGTTTGGTTTGGAAGGGATCTTTAAAGGTTCTCTTGTTCTAACCCCTGAAGTGAACAGGGGCATCTTCAGGTTACTCAGAGCCCAGTTCAGCAACCTGTGCCAGTGTTTCACCACGCTCATTGTAAAAAATTTCTTCCTAATACTGTCTGAACTATATCAACAACTGTTGTGTATAAAGGTCGTATATGCCACTTTTTCCTTTCTGCAATTTCCCAAAGGCTTATCATGGGAATCATACTTTACATGTCCCTATGCATTAATAAGAAATTCATGTATATGAAGATATATTCTTCCACAGATTAGTGCTAGAGTCTGTCAAGTGGTTTCTCAGGCATCTCCCTTCCCTGTTTTACAAGTTGCATTCACACACTACCATGTTTAACGTGAAATATTAGGAAAGAGCATTATTCCACTATCATTGAATGAAACAGATATTTCTCAAACTCTATTCTACTTCTCACATCTAGTGTTAGCTGGGGAATTTGATGCACTTCTAAATTTCACTGAAATGGATCCTCTGCTATTACGTAAAAACTTTCCAGAACTGCTTCCAATCTCACATCTTGAGCCTTGCTTTGCATCTCTACCAAGGTCCTAAGTGCATTAAACTGATTAATGTTGGTGAATCACAGCTTGAGCTCTCATATTTTAACCCCAATTTAACAACAGCATATGAAGAAAAGGATATGCAACCATACCAGTGTCCTCACAAAACAGCAACAAAAAGCTTCATCGTTACTGAGAAGAGACACTCACAGGGAACATTCTAAGCTATTATTTTAGACAAGTTTCTGATAAAATAGGCAACAAAGATGCAACAACATAAAGGTTTTCTGTTGTAACCAAAAATCAGGTTTCAAGTTCGGCTATCATTTCATCTCTCCAGCACTCTTGAACAGCTATTGCGTTGGAATAATTTTCAAAATCTGTTAAACTTGTCAGAGATTCAAGCAGTTTTAGAAACACAAAACTGAGTTATTAGTTCCTCTTTCTGATCCCCCCAAACACCCAGTCTTAACCTCACAATCTGTCATATTGACTGAATCCAGAACACAGGGATAAAATATTTAAACTGTTTGAAAATCCATTAATATGAAATTAACATTTCTGTAGTGACAGATGGGCTACCCAAACTTCCTCCCATGAAGAAAAGATGAGCATAGCTCTGCATAGCAGGTGCCTTTGCAGCAGTGACATGCTGGAAAGAAATATTCAGTATTTTTAGGCTATGAATCCCTGTCTCTAATAATCTGTAATGGGGGTGACCAGCTATTCTGGCTGCTTTGGTGCTGAGCCTTCGTTCAAAATATATAAATAAGGGTGACAGTATGCACTGATTGAGGAAAAAGAGGAGCATGACCAGTTTTGCTCTAGCTACATCAGTAGATTATGAATAGTGTAGCACCATGTGGAGTAATTCCCTCACTCTTCACATGCCTGTGTTACTGGAGATGAGTGTCTTGAACACAACATAGAGAAGACAGATGGTGGAGGATCTGGTTGATGGTGTGAGTTAACTTTCGTAAAAAAAAAATTTGGGGTCCTTTTACAAGTTTATCTTTGACAAGCAATTAAATTAGACTGTGCATCATACAGCACTTGCTAAAATGTGTTTGATCACTGGAGTGTAAAGCTATTCAGTTTTGAACTTCTATATTAGGAATTTTTTATAAATGACCCTACACACATGGTTTTTCTGGTCAGCTACAAAATTTCACAGGGGCTTTGTAAACCCTACAGAATATTTTCTACACTCAAAATTACAGAAGTTCCATAAACACGGTAGTAGATTGCTTTCTTTAGTCTCAATATTCACTGCAGTGACTCAAAAATACTTTAATGCATTAATTTAGTTAGGTCTATCTGTTTTCCCTGCAGTAAATATTAAGGAGTCTGCAGGCCGAGGAAGGTATGTAAAAGAAAATATGTTATAATGTGCATTATTTCAAACTGCATATAATATTTTATATTTCAAATAATAAAATCAATTTTATTTTTAATGTGGGTTGGGCTTGGGTTATTTTTAATGCTACTAAACACAAAAAGACATGGGCAGAACCAACACCTTCCTTCTTGATAAGCTGCACATTTAAGACTGAGTAGGAAAATCAAGGCAGACTCTCATCTCTCTCTCTTAACTGTGATGGCTGTTTTAGTTTCTCTGTCCCCAAGAAGGTGTTTACCTTTGATTTCATATTTGATTTTCTATACCCTTTTCATTATAATTCATTTGTGAATAATACAAATCAGAAATCTGTTTATGCAGACAACTTCATAGTTTCAACAACACAAACAGTTTTTATCATTTGAAAGGACTATATCCAAGCATTTAATCCTAGGTGCCTTTTGTATACATGCCAATATGGGAGAACATATATAGGGCTATGCATGTTATGAGTCTTCAAATTTAACTTGAAATTTTCCATCTTGTCCTTGTTCTTTACCAGACTCATATAGGAAAAATGGAACTATTTCAGAGGATCTGAAATATATCAGCTAGAAAATCTCCCAGTCTAATTCCTATTCTAAATTTAAGTAGTTATGATTTAGATATGAGTCTGTAGTATTAGGATTACATGGATTTAATACTTCTTAGATATTCAATGAAGTTATGAATTCAGACATTATCTTCTCACAAAAATCCTTTGATTTAAATTCCTTAAATTCTTAATTCCATATTTTAGTTCCAGTGTGGTGCAGGTTCTTAAAATTCACTTTTTGCTCAACTTTAGACAATAATACCACAAAATACTTGCCTGACATTCAGTTGGACTGCTCATTTTAATTTTCACTTTAAAAACACTCTGTAGTCTTAATAGCTTTGCTCCTGTACCATACCAACAGACTCAATCAAATGTCTGAGCCAGGTGATTCAGATCACGACTTCCAGGTAAGACTGTGAAGGATTTGCCTACAAGTTTCTCTATGTCTAAATCTCCAATCCTGTAGTTGTGCTCACAGAGGGCTCAATGTAGAATGACAGTGTTTGAGCCAATGATTCTAATGCAAAGTCCTTCTGTAGTAGTGAAAACAAGGGCCAGGCTCCCCTCAGTTGCGCAGGGTTCTCTTGTAGTTACAGCATGCATGCTGCTGTTGCTAACATTGTTTCTGACTTAATCTTATACCTCTTGGACAGTAGCTGACTTAAACAGAAGAGACAAGCAGTGGAGCACAGTGCTGAACTTAATTTAATTTGGTGTTTAGCATATTCATCTGCAGAACTTAGAGATGTGCTTTGAAAACCCTGAGTGAAGAGCAATTAGAACTCAGCCCTCCCACACACTTGGCCCAGCAATCTAGACACTACATTAGTATGCAAGAACAAGTCAGAACTTCCTTCGTGTTTGTTTGTTGAGCTGTTCATAAAGAAAAAGGAAAAATTAGTTCCAAACTCCATGAAGCCTACAAATAACTAGAGTTTATGCAAGTGTCAAGCAAAAAGAAATGCCCAAGACTAAGAGAAAACATTTCTTAGACATATCCTTCTCTTAAGTGATTCTTATAACCAAAAATTATTCTTATAACCAAATCTCATTATTTGTGAACCTGCTCAGAGCACTGCCATCATAAATTCCAGGGCACTAAAACTCCCCATGTATTCTGTATTGGATTTGCCCATCTAATTTAAGCTTGTGAACTGAATTTCCCATACTTATACATTTCGGGCACCATGGTAATGACAAAGGGCATGCCATGACAGAGAGAGTACTTAAATAATCCTCTGCTGACCACTGATAACAGAATATATTTCAGCACAGCATGATTATTTTTTTTCTTTCAGCAGATTTTTTTTCCAGAAAAACCTGCTTACTTTTTTGTTTGTTTCATTGTTTGCCTTTATCTTTGTATTTTACTTAATTAACTATTACAATTGGAAAAAACATGATTAGCATCAGCAAGTCATTCTGAAATTTTTTTTAGTTCACTGTGGAAAAAGAAATGCATATTTCCGTTCTCTTGTTCTCTAACTCCCACTGGGCTTTACAGTGATAATGGCTTTGCCTGGTAGTGCCTAAAAGGTACAAAGACAACAATCTATGCATTAGACTAAAAGACCAAAGATCAAAGCCTTTTCTTAAGCAAATGAAAAGAAAGAAAAAAGGTGGGGAAAAAAAAAAAGAAAAAGAAAGAAAAGAAAGAAAAGAGAGAGAGGGAGAAGGGAACAAAGAATGAAGCATACTACAATTTAACAGGAAGGGTTACAAGACCAGGTAATTTTTTTATGAGATTCAGTAGATGGATATGAAGTCATTCTGAAAACACAAGGTTGTTTCAAACATATTCTACACTAAGTAACCACATATATTCACTAAGCATGGTACAGACACTGGGAAAGGGTGGTGGTAAGAATCTCCATTCTCTATTTCCAATGGTATTCAAAACATGCGATTTTTTTCCCCAAGCTTTTCCATACCAGGGCATAGGTTTTTGTTAAGACATTATTATGACAGCAACCTATTTTGCTATTTCTAATCTTACAATACTTTTGTTAAAATTAAGATAATTAATTGTAAGAATTTAACACTAAAAATAAGATGCTAGGTATTTTATCCTTGCCTGCTAACTTCTAAACAGAATGAAAGGAAACATATTAAAATTTATGAAGATTACTCCTTGAGTTTCTCATATACTTTTTGCATATGCAAACCTCACAAGAAGTCACGAAAACCTAAAAATAAGAAAAGACCCAGTAAAAGTGTAGAAACTTTGAATTGTAGCATCCTCTCAGTCTAAAATGTTTAACCTTGCTAACTCCAGAAGGACATACTAGGTCTCATTGGAAACCTGGGAAATTAATTTTCTCAAGATGCTTAAATTCGATATCAAGGTCTAAAATGTTAAGCTTTAAATTGTTCATAGTTATGTAAAGAGAAAGTTGTAGCTGTTTCAAGATTGACTTTTAGCTACCTGACATTTAATGAAAGGAGAAATGACTCACTTGCAGAGAGGAGGAAACAATTCAGTGTCAAGTTGTTATCATCTTTTCAACATCATTTATTTTGATCTGAAATTTTGAACAGCAAGTCACTGCAGAAATGAATAAATGGGTGGGAGGCCAAGTGTTCAACAGTGCAGGAGAAAGTTAGTTGAGAACCTTACATTTATTGCATCAAGATAAATGAATATTGCCTAATAAATCAGTGATCAATTTGTTGAAGGGTTTTTTTTAAAGGTTTAACTTATTATTTTGTGACTCAAGTGAGGCACATACTGGTTTCATTCTAAAAATATTTTTGCTTCTTAAACATTCGTGCATAAATTTCTCTGAGATTAAAACTGAAAAAGAACAGAATCTTCCTGACTGTAAAAAACAGTCCTACCTTTCTGAAGAGCATCATTTTCTCAGCAGTGGGACACAGAAGCATAGAATTCATCTGGGCTTTTGTTTGTGTGCTGCTCCCAGGAAATCTGGATTCATCTTTCTAAAGTATGTGTTTCATGATAATTTTACATATATGTTCTTTTAAATAGTTCCACTAGTTATCAGTGTGCACAAATCATAGACAAATTGACTGGGATTTGTTGGTTAATACAGAAGGTTAGGAAGGAATGGGAGATTCATCTTTTATATGTGCCAAATATTTTCATGGAAGAACATGTTTGTAAAGAAGGCCAAACCACATCAGAACTTGAGACACTGCAGTCTAAACTCTTTCCTTAAATAGAACATTCAGTTTTTAAAGACACATTCTATATAGCATCTGAGAATGCACTCAAAACATGAAAGTTTCTAAAAAAATTCTATTGCAGAAAAGGATTGTTGCTTATTGTATGCTTACAGACACATATTCATGGGAGAAAGCTAATGCATCCTTACTCCAAACAGTGTTTTTCTCTGATGAGACTGAGTACTCAAGTGTTTCTGTGAGTTCAGATCACCAGTTTAATTGATTTGCCAGATCTGAAAAATATCTTGTAAAAATTCTTAATGCTGATCTCTCAACAAAATCTAGGTCAATTTCAAATAAGCAAATCTTAAGAGAAATGAACCTAATTAATATTGTTAACAATTAGTGTACTCTATAATGACAGATATGTGAGAGAAGCTCTTGAAAAGTGATTTTATCTTGAAAGTTAAGAATTTCTTCTGAGTGAGATACTAACCAAGACTCATGGGGATAATTCTAAAAGGTGGGAGCTGTTTCTGTACAATGGAAAACTAGCATTTTACTCTACTGGATATTATTTTTTATGCAGAATACACTTATGTTTTTCCATAAGATAAAATATATTCTAAAAACTTTCAGACAGCATTATATTAAATTAGTTTCTGTAACTCCATGTGTATTTACTATGCAAACTATTTGTTTAATCAGTTTTGCCTAATTCATCTGTTGAAATAACTGCTTTGAGCACTTTGGTATCCTCATGATTATGAAGTTGCTGCAAAATTGGAAAATGTGAAATGTGGAAATAAATTTCTGACATGGGGCAGCAAAGCAAAAGTATGGAGTACAATGTCATTGAGGGCCCACCAGACTATGACATCAGTGTAAGAAAATTCAACTCTTATTTTGAATATTCGCTGCTTTTCTACTGTTTCATTGAAGTTCTTGAACTTATCTGGGTTGTTCCGTGTTTGCTCTGTTCCTTTTTCTTGTCATCAAAAGCACAGGCACATGCACACAAACAAGCAACCTGTTACAAAAGGGATTTCCATCACAATTAGGATTTCTTTCCCATTTCAAGTGAGGCCAGGTCTCTTAATTTAGACAGGTTTCATTCATTAGGGTTCTTGTTGGTTTCATTCATGCATATATTTTTAATGTAAGGTCTAAAATTGATATGTACATTAGGAAGGGATAATGATTCAGTTTCTTGATACTAATAAAGCAGATGTCTATTGATGCAGTAAAAGGGCAGTATTAAAGGTATTTTGTGATAGAAATGTATCTGAGGTTTTTGACCTACTGTACTCAAGGTCTATTGTTAGACAAAATTTCTTTCTCTTTGCTATAAAAGGAAGCTGGGAAATAAGCTTGTCATTTTGGTCTTTGTTATTTCCAACTGTTTAAGTAAGTCCAGTCACACAGTTAAGTAAGTCCAGTCACATAACAGGAATGTAAATCTTGGAAAAAGAATGAAGTGGTAGTAATTAATGAGCTTGAAGTTTCTTTCACTCAGAAAAAAAAAAAAAAAAAGCAGACATCAGTAGGGAGTAAATTCTTTTCAGTCCCTGCGAGAATAGTGGTATTTTAAAAATATTATAAACTTGAATTTTTGTTTTCAGTTTTAAGCAAACAAAAAAAGAAAATAGCTTATTTTGTTTGCATTAGAAAAACACAGGAGGCTCTCTTTGCAGAGAAGCTGGCAGCCATGGATGACATACAAATCAAATTAAAGACCTATATTGAGTCAATCCATTTGTTAAACCAACAGGTAAAAATAGTGAGAAAGAGCAGAGAGCAGAAACTGCTAGAAAAAGCAGATATTAATAATCTATTTACGTTATTATATAAGAAAGTTATTAAATATTTGTAAATATATTGGAGTGAAAAAATGCAATGCATTGAGTAGAAATGCAGAGTCTGATGTTGATGTAATTTTTCTATTCCCTGGAAAAGGTTCACAAAAGAATCAAAAGAAATAACATTGAATTTAAGACTTAGCTACAAAGCACTCTTTGTATTTTGCTATAGCAATGAATTTCAAGTACTGCAGCAAGCCTTACAGTGAAAGTTATCATTTCTTCTTACAAACTTTTAAATACCATATTCCCAGCTGTTGGATCAAAAGAATATCTTGCATTTCTAATCTTAATATTTTATATTTAAAAACACATTGATTCCCCTAAGACTACTTAAATGAATAACAAAGAGTACCCTCTGTCATCTTTTACCATTGCAATACATGTCAGCTTTAAACACTTACTAGTATAACAGATCTTTTAGAAGAAAATTTGAAATATGCAGAAAAAAATAAAATATAACCCTAAACAAAGCACATTTTTCATTGTATGGAGCCACTATCTTTCTTTGTCTAAAAAAAAAGATGATAGAAGCAACCACTGATAGTGACTGATCATGAAAAGAAACCCCAGGAGCATAGACACACTATAAAAAGATCTAGGAGGAAGTCATTATACTGTTGAGGGAATAAGAAATTTAAGTCAGAGAGTTGTGAAATGTTCTCATTATAGGTCATCTCAGTAATTATCTGACATCTACAGATGGAGTCACTTCTTAATCAAAAGAATGAATCATTACTGATATTGATTCAGACCAAGATGTTTGAAATAATGAGTCCAGTAACTCAAGTATAAATTTAGAGGTAATTTCAGCAACTTCTCTGCTAAAGTTTCAGACTAAATAATAATGAAATATCTTATTACACTGCATGATAATGATAAGAAAATGGCCAGAAGAGTCTGAATTAAATTGCCCCATCTTAATCTGCGTGTTAAGATTTAAATCAAAGAAAGAAAAAAGAGGTCACTGATGTTTACTATATGGACACTATAGCTTAATCAGTATCTGCAAGAACAGAAGATCACTTTCTATTGAGTGCACTATCTGTAGCTAGTACTGCTATTAGATTTAAGAATCTGCAAGTATTTCTTTTAGAAATCTTTGCAACAGTTCATAATGGGATTGTGAAAATCACTTTGGATAACATTCAGTATGTCAAAGTGGGACCAACTATATATATATATGTTGTATAAATACACTTACAAATATCTAGAATGAAAGTCCAAAAAACAAACAGGGAATTGCAGTTGTTGACAGGTATACATTTTCAGAAAAAATCCTCTCTTTCAAAAATTCAGTTCCTTGGGAGATATTGATTTATTACAATCAGAGCAGCAATGCCGGAGCCATTGCTGAATGGACAAGAAGGGAGAAACAGCCTCTTGTCCTCAGAGACAGTTGCTCTAGGGCAGAGTTTCGTTCTGTTTAGAGGCTGTTGGCATTTGCCCATCATGCTGTTGTTCTGTGAATACACAGAAAGCTCTTTCTTGTCTATTTCGTGTTTCATGAACCAAGAAGAGACACTCATTGAAATTCATCCTGATCTGTGGGACTAAGCCAAACTCTGGAAGGCAATCAAATCTAGTCCCTCGCAAGCAGTGGGTGTCTATCATTCTTAGTCATTATAGCCAACACATTTCTTTCCCATGTGAATTCTAGTTATGAGTCCTTGTACGACTGTGAAGCCAAATATATGAGAGAAATGCCTCCCCACACACATGAAAATCCCCTCATGAGTAGTTTCAAGTGTAATTAGGACATCATAACTCTTTTCATAATCTTTTTTATCCAAACATCAAGTGCCAATGGATGTGCCACTCTATTTTTTTTAAGCTACAGTTCTTTACTCCTGAAGCTGACTACTTTGTTGTAGGATTGAATTCTCTCTGACGAAGGGCATTTTGATTAACAGTCCAACCTATCTTGGACTATACTGAAATTTGCTGCAATTGCTCTGATCCATGGCATTATTGCCTCATTATTACCATATCAGGCTTATTAGGCACAATTTTAAAAGCAGCACTGCCAGTCCTGCTGATCCTACTGCTAGATACTCAGTTTTTGAGAAGTTAGTAAAGTATTCATTTCTATAGATTTGAACTGTGATGTCTTCTTTCAGACACACTTTTACTTTATTAAATCAACTAAACTCGTTTAAGCCCCTCACAGGACAGACACATCTATTTCTCCAAATTAGGCCCTATTTGCTCTAGTGTGCAAAGGCAATACACTTCTAAGTACAGTTTATAATGTAACTTCAACCATATTGAAGTTGAAACCTATGAAAAATCTTTAGAGAAAGCTATATTATGATCAACAGTCATAATAGGATAAAAAAATGTAAGTGGAACTCTAAGGACACATGTTGATGTCTGTACATTAAACATGTACATGATGTCTGTACTAGAAACTTCCTAGTATTCAGAAAGATGGCAAAAGAGGTGGTAAGAGTGAAATAAACACTAGTGTCATATCTGTCATCTGTAATTTTAATACCATGTTTAGTCTCTCTGAGTAAAGACAAATGGGGTATCGGTTTTAAGTTAGATGAGATATCCGTACATTGAATATTTTTAGAATACATCATCCGTATAACGTGCAAAAATCTTGAAATTATAGTAACCTAAAAGAAGTTCTGTTAACTGTGAAGGCATATATGAATTCAAACAAGAAGAGATTTCTAGCACTGAGACAAAAAATATATTGCTTTGATTTTGTAGCCTAAATCTCGGGAAATGTGTTAATAGTATGATAAAAAGAAGAGGTGTCAGGGTCACAAAAGCCCCATGTGAAAGAAGGGCTGCTGCAGTCACATGCCTTCTGGGTGAACTTGGAGGACCAGTCTTCTAAGAGCAAGGAATGAGATCCCACCTTGAACAAATCATCAGAAGAGGTCAGCATGTCTGAGAGTTCGGATGCAAAGAAAACTTGTATGGGCAGGCAAAACTACAAGCTCCCCTCCACTCTGCTGTATGAGCACCAACGGCAAACACTGGGACATGGCATTCAGGATGTGATGTCTTCTACTACAGAGAAAATACTGAGAAAAGTTTATGGAGAAAGGTTGCAGAGGGGCAGAATACAGCTGCATTGCCTTCAAGCCTGCCAGAACTGTGAAGTGTCACAAAGAAATCTTTATAATTCTGTTTCCAGTTTCATGATCATATAAATTTTAAAGATTGTGTGATGTACATGGATTTAGTGTGTGCATAGAGCAAATTAGGTACTTTTAAATAGGAAACACTCGTAAAAGTGAGTACGTGGTTATGTAACTTCCGTCTGATTGATTTAGGAAAAAACTTTTCTTAACATTCACATCCTTGATCTTTACCCCTTTTAACACTTCCTCCATTTCATACAGTGATTTCCTAGTGCACACATTTCTACGGGGATTTGAGTTGACCTGTTTATTGGTTGCAGATCTCAGGATGTTTGCAGAAGGGGTGGAGGGGGAAGGGGTGGCCTCCCTGACCAGAGCCCTGGGGCTGCCTGATGCTGGATGTCCTGCCAGCTCCAGCCCACCCACCTCATGACACAGCTGAGCCCATCAGACAAGATGGTGGCTCCTCTGAGAAAAGCTATTTAAGGTCAAAAATGCAACATAGACAGAAGTGGACTGAATAGGAAGAGAGAGAAGCAACAGAGGGAAGAGGGGGCAGAGAACAGAATGTTTCACAGTGGAGAAGATATCCATATGTCATGGTTTAATGCTGGACTGGCAATTATTCTGACCCAAAACAGGACACCATACTGTGGAGAAACTCATGCCAGAGCACGTATTAATCCTGAAGAGATGAAGCTCATAGAGAGCTCACACTAGAGCAGAGGACAAGTGAAAACAGGAGTGGCAAAAGTGTTATAGACTTGTGGCAGATCCCATTTCCCCTGTCCTTGGCACCACTGAGTTTAGGGTAGAGGAGTCTGGAGTGAAGCTGAGGATTGGAAAGTGGGAGGAAGGATGTGGTATTTAATCTTTGTCTTTCTGTTTCTTGCTACTCAAATCTTTTTCAATAGGAAATAAACCAGTTTTTCCCAGGTCAAGTCTGTTTTGCCCACAATGAAATTTGGTAAGTGATCTCCCTGCCTTTATCTTGCTCCACGAACTTTCTTCCATTTTTTTCCCCCTATATTCTACCCATCCTACAGAACAGGGGGCAAGTTAGCAGCTGGGTAGGAGTCTCTTTTAGACAGACTGCTAAGAGTTCCAGACAGGACTCTTTCACATCCTGTTGTTACAGTATTGCTCTTTGCATAACATAACCAAATATTCATTGGGACAAAGACAGGTGAGTGGTTATGTAGTTCAATATTCCAGGTACTTACTGAAACAAAGAAGAGGCAGAGAACTACCCTT
This sequence comes from Calypte anna, assembly GCF_003957555.1. Lineage (NCBI taxonomy): Eukaryota > Metazoa > Chordata > Aves > Apodiformes > Trochilidae > Calypte > Calypte anna. Next base: position 121,510,072 of record NC_044245.1, read on the forward strand.
TCTTATCCCTTGTCTCCTCATGACTGCACTATTAACCTGAAGTCAGATTCCTCAAAAATAAGACAAGATATCATATTAAAAATGTAATGTATCACAGTTGTGGGATTCTTTATCACTGCAATATTAGGTAAAATGGTCAGTTTCTGCAGATAGCGTTCTACCTCCACGATGCCCTTTCATTCAGAGCCTGTCTACCAGAGGCCATCCATAGCATAATAGCAAGTATAGGATAAAATCCTCCAGAAGGGAAGTGCTAAAACTTCACCCTGCCCCTCACTGCTCTTCATGGTCAGTGCCCATACTGAGCCGTGCCTCTATAATGATAGAAACATAACATGAGAGTGCAGTGATATCTTTCTGGTAGGACTTTCAGATTTCATTACCACACCACTGCTCAACTGAAGGTAACAGTCCAAGATCAAACCCTTTGTAGTCTTAATGCACATATATGTGTGCATAAGCATATATATATATATATATATATATTGCATATTTGAACTCAATCTTTCTTATCTGTAAAGTGAAGAATTTTAAAATTGAGGACAATTGAGAGAATTGATACTTTAATAGATTATTCTTTAAATTAAGCTTTAGTTCAAAAAGATTGCATAGAGATGCCATTTATTATCTTCTTTCACATTGCTAGAAATTCAAAAGCCAGGCAGTTTTGTATAGATTATTTGAAGCTAAATGGCCCTGTCTTTAACTTTTATTCTGTAAATATTTCTGAGGTCCTGTTGATAAGATCGGTCTTTTTCACACAAACCAGGGTAAAATACATCTGGTTTGGGTTTTGCTTCTGAAGTTTGATACTTTCTGATAAAAGACCTGAAGTTTGATACTTTCTGATAATTATAACACCAGGATGAAGAGTGAGTATCTTGTTTTGTCTTCTGACTCTGTTCAGGCAAAGTGCCACCAGACTCTGGCCGTACCAGGAGTGATCCTGATTGCTGTAGGTATTTTTGTAAGTGACGTTTTTTTAACTATGCATTTGGTGCTCTGTCTTTCCACTTTAAGAATGACCCCTTTGATCACTAATCTCATATATTTGAGGTTTCACAGTACCAGGAAAGAGAAGGTAATTTACAATAAAAAGCTGCACAAGCAGGGCTGTTTCCAGAATCTGTCTAGAACTATTAATTTTTTCTAATGCAGTTATTTAATTTCTCATGCTTTGAAACTCTACAGAAATGCAAGGAGGGAATATTTATACCTAGGAAGCTTTATTGAAAAAAGTGTATCACATTATATTATATATTTAAATATAGACATCACCTTCACTAAAGAAAGGTTATTCTGACCTTGTTAGTTTGTGTAAGGAGAAAAAACAGAAATTAAAATAAATTATTTCTTAGATTGGTTGAAATTTTTCTTAGTAATGATTGTGTATTAAATTGTGTTAATAGTGTAATTGTGGTCATACAAGAGTAAGTGCTAATGTAAGTTTAGGAGAAGTTATTTCTGCAGCAAATAAGATTCATGCCTAAGGCACTGACAAATAAATAAAATGTGGAGAAGGTGTAAAAGGTGCAAAGTGCATGCTAACGGGAGATGACCTCAGCTTTTTCAGAGTAGAATTTTCAGAAGCGATGACACTTTTTTTCAAGAATGTGTTAAGCTACATCAAGTAAGCAACTGTTTTGATTTCAGCAATGAAGAACAAACCTGTGACTTTGTGCAACCATTTTGGTGTAGATGATGAGAAAGGAACCTTAGAAAAATAATAAGCTCCAAGTTAGAGACCCAGCTTCCTCAGCCCTTCCTCATAAGGGAGATGTTCCACTCCCATAATCATCTTTGTGGTCCTGTATTGGACTCACTCAAGCAGTTCTCTGTCCTTCTTGAACTGAGGGTACCAGAACAGGACACAATATTTCAGATGCAGCCTCACCAGGGCAGAGTAGAGGGGGAGGAGAACCTCTCTCAACCTACGAACCACTCCCCTTCTAATACGCCCCAGGATGCCATTGATCTTCTTGGCCATAAGGGCATATTGCTGGCTCATGGTCATCTTTCTGTCCACTAGAATTCCCTGGTCCATTTATTCTACGCTGTTCTCTAAAAGGTCAGTCCCCAACCTATACTGATAGATGGGGTTGTTCTTTCCCAGATGTAAGACCTTGCACTTGATCTTTTTGTAATTCATTAAATTTCTCCCTGGCCAACTCTCCATCCTGTCTGTGTCCTTCTAAATGGCAGCACAGCCTTCTGGGGTGCCAGCCAGCCTTCCCAGCTATGTGTTATCAGCAAACTTGCTGGGAAGAAACTATCCCATCATCAAGGTCATTGATAAAGATGTTGAGCAGGACTGGACCCACCACTGTGTCCTGAGGGACTCCACTAATTATAGGTTTCCATCTGGATTGATCACCACTCTTCACCACTTCTTAATCCATCTCACTGTCCATTCTTCTCTGCCATGTTTCCTGAGCTTACTTAAGAGGACTATATGGGAGACTGTGTCAAAAGCCTCACTAAGGTCAAGGTAGACTACATCCATTGATCTCCCTTCATCTAACCATTCAGTCAAAACATCATGGAAGGCTATCAGATTAGTCAAGCATGATTTCCTCTTGATAAATTAATGCTGACTACTCCTGATAACCTTCTTCTCTTCCACACGCTTAGAGATGACCTCCAGAATGAGATGCTCCATCATTTTTTCACTGATGGTGGCAAAGCTGACTGGTCTGCAAACGCCTGGATCTTCCTTCTTACCCTTTTTGAAGACTGGCATGACATTTGCTTTCCTCCAGCCCTCAGGCACCTCTCCTTTTTGCCATGGTCTCTCAAAAATGATGGAGAATGGTAGGCTGATAACATCAGCCAGCTCTATCAGCACCCTTGGGTATATCCCACCAGAGCCCATGGATGTGTGTATATTCAATTTGCATAACTGATCTCTAACCCAGTGTCACGGTTTAACGCTGGGCTGACAGTTAACTGATGCTCTCTATTAATCCCCTTCCCCTCCCTGATAAAGAAAGGAGAGAGAATAAGGGAGAGAGACTTATGGGTTGGAAACTAAACTGCACAGCTTTAATGAAACAGTAATGATAAAACAGAAAAATTGTTAAATATATACAAATATACAGGAAAATGATACCACACTCCTCCCTCCCTTCCCCCAGTAGTGCTCAGGTCACCACCAAGGCTGCAGGGAAGCCCTGGAAAAGTCCAGGCTGGACTCCTGGAGTCAGCAGAGTAGGGAGCTGGAGGTAGGAACACACAGGTTCAGGCTGGCACAGATCAGGACCACAGGCAGAAGAATGGACGGAATCCTCTCAGGATGCTGAAGCAAACACAGACAGGCAAAGAAGGGGAAGAAAGGAAGGGGTTTGACCCTCGTGATCCCTCAAATTTATACTGAGTATAACGTGTATGGGATGGAATACTCTGTTTGGTAATTTTGGTAATTTATCTTGTCCAGTCCTCCCTAAGGGAACGTTGCAGATGTGACCTCTTTACTCCTCTTCTCTTTCTGGAGCCCGAGATGTTCCTCAGAACTGAGCAGTGGCCTTGGTTCTGCATAACAGTCTTTAGCAGTAACAATAAACATCGAGCATTATCAGTACTAGAAGCAGACACTGACTGAGAAACATGCTGTTAATTTCAGCAAGTGCAGTTACTTACAAAAGACTTAGCTGAAAGCAAAATTACAAGACATGAAATTAGCTCTACCCTGGACAAACCAGGACACCCAGTCTTCATTAACTAGTAGTCAGTCTTCTCTCCTCCAGGCTTTCTTTCATATGCAGGGTCTGGAGCTCACAAGGTCATAGGAGTAAAGACTGAAGCAAAGAAGGCATTAAGCAACTCTGCCTTCTCTGCATCCTCTGCTATCAGGGCTCCCACCCCATTCATCAGTGGGCCCACATTTTTCCTATCCTTCCTTTTACTGCTGATATATTTGAAAAAGTTCTTATTTCCTTTTACTTCCTTCACCAGTTTTAGTTCTAAAAGGGCTTTGGCCTTTCTTGTTTCTTTCCTACATTCTCTGACAATATCCCTATAGTTCTCCTAAGTGAAAAGTCCCTTCTTCCATAAGCTGTAATTTTCCTTCTTCCAGAGCAGCCCTGTGGAGAAGGACTTCTGTGGAGAAGGACTTGGTGATACTGGTGGATGAAAAATTTGAGATAAGCCAACAATGTGTGCTTTCAGCCCAGAAAGACAACTGGATCCTGAGCTACATCAAAATGAGCAATGCCAGCAGGCTGAGAGAGCTGATTCTCCCATCTCTCTTGAGGCCCCCACCTGGAGTACTGAATCCAGTTCTGGGGTCCCCAGCAAAAGAAAGACGTGGAGTTGTCAGAGTGGGTCCAGAGGAGAGCAACAGAAATGAGGGGAGTGTTAGGATACCCTTTGCGACGAAGAAAGTTTGAGGAAGTTGTGGTTGTTCAGCCTGGAGAAGAGAAGGCTCTGGGGATAACATAATGTGGCCTTCTGATATTTAAAGGAGGCTAATAAGAAATGAAGAGAGTTTATATGAGGACCTGTAGTAACAGGACAAGGGACAATGGTCTACACTAAAACAGTGTAGATTTAGATTTGACATAAGGAAAAAAATCTCTGGAGCCTCTGAAACAGTTTGCCCAGAGAAGTTATGGATGTTCCATCAAATCAGATTGGACAGGACTTAGAGCAATCTGATCTAGTTGAAGATGTCCCTGCCCACAGAAGAGGAGATGTACTAAATGATCTTTAAAGCTCCCTTTCATCCCAAACCATTCTATTTTTTTTTTCTGATTCTATAAACCCTTGCTTCTTAGAGTTTTCAAATACTAGAACAACTTTAAAAAATTGACAGTCTGAAACAAAGGTTGTTGTTAAGTTTATCAAACCAGCACTGTCAGTCTTTTGGAAAGGAATCTGTGGATGCCATGCAGACATGTTATTTCTGTCCACAAGGCCTAGGAATAATAATGTGCCTTGGCAGCAGGCTTATTCATGTTCTTAGGAGTGACTGCTGTATTTCCATTTGGTGACCTTGTGTTTAGGTAGAGCTAATAGTTTCCAAAAAACTAGTATGTGATGTTGACCCTAGACCAGAATTTGGGTTGATGAGGGAGTTTCAGAGACCAGGAGTTATTGCATTTTGGGGCTGGCTTTTCAGAAATTGTAGCGACACCAAGATGTGTCAGACACAACAGAAATATTAATTTCAGGATGAAGGATAATTTCTTGAATTCTTGAGGTGGGCCAAACTAATAACCTATTATGACAGAGTAATGTAAAGGCCAATCATTTTGGCCTATCAAAGGTCTTGGAATTACTCAGGTTGAAGCCCAGCATCACTGTCAAATTGGTATTTGCTAGTCTGTCCCTTATATTTACTCCCTTTATGCATTGTTTTTTTAAAAAGGTAGTTTCAACTCCTTTTTGCCACGTGTAACAGTAGGGGCACACACAATAATTTCAGAAATAATTTTAAAGTAGAAATATTAGTGTTTAAAATAAGATTAAAAAGCTATCAGCTAATACATAATAAATCCACAAACTATTATGTTGTTTCTTCTTCGTGACCATTTAATTTTGCATGCACATAACCAATGTTTTACTAACAGTACCAAGTGTTTCATATGTAAGACATTATTCACAGTATGTTTCCTGTTATTTTGCATAGCATTATTCTTTGTGAAAAAAATGTTTTGGCCTCAGGAGAAATATTGCAATTGACTACACAGCAATATATTTTTGGTATGGGGCCATGGTACTATGACTTAACTATTTTTTCTTCAAATTACCTCAGAAATCAAGACAACAGAACCAGGATACAAAATGTAAAGAGGTGGTAAAAAGGATATAATTTCAGTCTTTAATTTGCAAATAAAATGTGCTAAGTGAAATGAGAGAGGAAACTGTCCTTTTCTGATCAACGTGGTTACAAGCACATTCTATAAATGCTTCTGGAAATAGGATCACATAGCTTTATTATACATATTTATTTTTGGAAATAGGTGGGCTGAGCCAGAATTAGTGCTATTAAGTTGATTGAAATGTTGGGGATTAGCGCAAGGAGTAAAAATTAAACTAATTTAAACTATATGCTGTATTTTTTGCCAACAGACTATGTCATGTCACTGCAAAGGCGTGATTCATTGTGTTCTATTCCAGTTTTCTCATGTAGCAAAATGGATCGTAATTAACACTAATGACAATGTAAAATCCAGTAATTGAGTGACTGCTAATAAAAAGTATCCAACTCACAGAAATCTATACCATTACATTTTAAAACATTTAAAAAATTATATATATTAGACTCATCTGTAATTTGAGCAAACAGCCAAAGTTTCACCTTAAACTGAGCTAAAAAAAGATGTGCCAGAAATGAAACCCTTCCACATGCAATATTTCAGTTGTAAGAGCTCAAAACCATCTTCTGAGGAACACCAAATAACCTCAGTAATTCTATATGAATCTTTGTGGATTTCTGTCCTTGATGTGGAAGCACATTCTCATGTTGTTATTTACTTTGTGGAAGCTACACTCTTCCACATGCAGAAACTATCCCAAGTGAAGATAATGGAAATTATTCACGTGACATTATTCAGCCTGAGTAAAATGTAAGTGCTTACTAAAAAAATCCAGGTTTTACACTGCCATTCCACTAATGTTGATATTTTCCTACGTATATTAAATATGGTTTTAAATATGGTTTTACAGCTTTAATATCCCTAATAAAGCCTAGTTTACCAGTATGTATGCTTGGGTTTTTTAAAATTCATTCACTACCAGGAAAGGTATTTAGGTTCACCATGAGGCTCTTCCTTATACAACTGATGTAGTAGATGAAGCAGAAATTAAGGTTTTTCAGCTTCTTTCATCCATCTTCTTGCTCTGACTTAAAGATAGTAACAGCTGCGTTGTTATGGATTCTGTGAAGACGTCAGCTCGTCGCTAGAAAATATACCAAGAACAGCACTAATTTTACCTATATCTCAGAAAACCACTTGACAGGGAATATTCAGTTCTGAAATTGTTATTTTTGAGAAGCAAAATTAAGAAACAAGGGATAGAAGAAGAGCAAATGGCCTGAAGTTGTGCCAGGTGAAGTTTAGATAGGCTATTAGGAAAGGGTTGTCAAGCACTGGAACAGGCTGCCCAGGGAAGTGGTTGAGTCAGCATCCTTGGAAGTATTTAAAAGATGTGGAAATGGGGTGTTCAGGGACCTGGTTTAGTAGTAGACTCGGTTGTGTTGGATGATCTTAAAGGCCTTTTCCAACTAAAATTGTTTTATGATTCCATGGTTCTATTCTAAATAGTATATAGTAATTTGCTATCTAGTAATTTACAAGTTATTGCAAAAAGCTTTAAGCTCATGGGGTAAATAATATGTATTTTTTAATGCATCAGAACTAAAATTGCCTCCCAGTGGACATGAATGTAGACAACGAAAGCCTTGGTCAGGCACAAATTTTCTCTTACAGATAAAAAATGCCTTTTTGCTGGGACCATCATTTGAGTGTGCAAATATAAGCAACAAGTTGCTTCAGAGGCTGATCATCTGAGCCACTGAAAACTACCTGCTTCTCTTTAACTTGCTTGCATTTTACTTAGGAGAGATTCCCATTTCCAAATTTTGAATTCTTATACACTAGAATTTGCAACACTGTTTTGAAATTGGTCCTAGAGAATTAAAGGCTGGATTAGAGCTTAAGAATTATTTGAACCTTGTCTCTTCTTCAAAGTGAGTTGCATTCCTACTCATCTGGCTCCACAGGAATATGTGGCATCAACTATGACTAACTCAGATATATTTCAGTATACACCTCTAGACAATGACCTACACAGGCAAAACCACAGTTTCAAACTCTAAATCAGCACCAACAGTCTGAGCTGGAGGTAGCTAGTTGTACTCATAATCTATGTCTTTGTTCTCAATAAAAGACAAGGGCAAAAGGATATCAAGTTGCTTAAGACTTTGTCTTCAAATCACAACTTTGTCACATATCTCTTGGAATACAATAATCAAAAGGGTTCCTCATAGGGCAAAATGGAATTTCTAATAAGAAAGAGTGTGGAACAGCTGAGGATAAACAAAAAGGTCAGACTTGGTAAAAAGGATTGGAGAACTTTCTGTACACCTGGAGGAAAGAAGAGATTATTTGAAAATAAAAGTGAATGAGCTTCGATGTGAAATATACCTCACTCACTTACCTTCAGTGAAAAATAGGGAATGATTTGGCAAAGGCTGTACAACCAAGAAGAAAGGTTTGTTTTGCTTTGTTTTTTTCTTATTTTACTAGACTTTGATTTCCAGTTAATCCATTCAGTATTAAGTTCCTAAATTATTGCCTTGTACCTTTTTAATACCAAAGAATAAAAGTATGTTAGAGAGGTTTTTTTTTACATCCCATATTGTATGCCTGAAGTATTTGTTCAAGAAATATCTAAAAAGGCTTTGAAATGACTAAAATTAATCCCATATGGTTTGTTTAAATGTACTGAAAGAGAACTTTTTTTCCTAATCTAAGGGAACATCTGCACTTTATAATGGGCTTTTTGTGTGTGATATCAGGCTATTTTTCATACTAAATTGTTAGTCCGGCATTATACTACATATTCTTTAACTGTAGTAGTACATTTGAAATTATTTTGTTGAAATTAGCCTAAAATTGATGGCTTTCTTTTTGTTCTTTTTATGTTTGTGCTTAATTTCTTCCAATAATACTTGAAGATCAGCATGCATTAATAGCTGCAGGGCATAAAGAGACTAGAGGAAATTAGCTGTCACCCACAGCCAGTGATTCTGTGTTCTTATAAACATAAAGGACTAAATTGTCTTTTATGTTGACCATGCATGCAGATCATGTCATTTTCATTAAAAATTAGATATCATGCATTTATAGTCCAATTGTTGATGAAGATGTTTGAATTAACATGGTTTTAAAGCAAAGACTAAACTCCTTTTGGTTTTGTCCTAATCAAGTTTGGGTTTTATTATTGAAATATGCAGTTGATGAACCTTAAATTGAATATTCATTTAATTATCTTTTCATATATTTTCTATATTTTCATAAATAATTTAATGTTCTGTGTTCATAGTATGAAGTAAGTAATTTATAAACTGATAGAGGCTGGTTTTAATAAACTTTCTATTACATGTATTTACTTGAGGTTTATTTGTTGCAGTCTGGGTTTTGGCCTTAGACTGATAATCAAATGCCAATTAGATGCTTACGAGTACAGACATATTAATAAGTTGCTGTAATCATCCATAATCGGCTTAAGCATTCAAGTAACTGTTATGTGATTATTTTGCTTTGTATCAAATTGTAGAGTGATTATATCTTTGTCACATCACTAACAGGATGGCATGATGTAATACAAAATGTCCTCCAGATCTGCTCTCTTCTGCTGATATTGTCACTTTAATTTTTGTCATTCCTCCCCCAGTGTTTTCTCTGCCCAGAAGCTGATTACTTTGCTGGTAGTTGGTCCTTTAGAAACATCTTGTCCAAATTATCATCCTCTTTCTCCTGTGTTTGTTTAAAAAATGTCTTTTACACCTCAGGGCATTAAAACATGCCTCTCACTGATCAACATTCTTACCATATCATAAGGAACACTATTTAGATGGATTAATGAAAAATAAAAGTAAACCCACACATAGTCCTCAGTACTGAACTTTTTGTTTCACTGTTCACTTTCCACAGTGTAATTTAACTACAGATTGTATTTAAATCTAACAGAAGATTTAGCTTCTATAACTCTAGACCTGTTCCAACACTGCCAGGACTCATAAATGATTGAGGCCCTCTGTTTCATACAGAGATCTGCAATATTCTTGATTACATCCTGCCTTGAGGTTTTGTCAGTCACCACTCAACCAACATTGATATGTGTTTATAGAGCTATTTTGGGAGGACAGAGTGATTTTGAGCTTATATGGCAATGCATTTACTTTCACCATTGCAATTATTATACACTTCCTTTCCAAATGGCACCATGCTTGTTCTTAACACAGACAGGGACAGCCTTTCATTAAAAGTAAAAATTAGTGCAGAGTGCACCGTAAAGGTATACATTGTTTACATACGTGACCAGTGTGTCTACTTAGCAAGTTAAACACAGGAATTTTATGTATGTTTTCTGAGGCAAAGGTTGCTTGCTGCTCCACTGCCCTTTTAGCTTCTAGACTTCCAATAGTGTTTAATGTCCATCACCCTTACAAGTGTTACTTGAAGCAGCCATTGACTTTTACTCAGGAGCATGGAGGTCACCACACAGCCTAAGGAACTCTCCACCAGATATCTGTATTTTCTCTTTGTATTTCAGAGGTAGAAGTTGACTAACTGGCTGTCTTCATCAAAGCCAAATTACAGAGACCTATTTGGCCCTGTCAGTTGCCTTGGCAAAAGTTATTGTACAGGAAGAAACAGTTACATGCATTTGCATTGTAATAAGATATCTTACCCTAAAAAATTTTTCATAACAATACTAAAACCATTATTTTTCACTCTGTAGAGCACTTTTTGAATAATTACTGGCTCCTTATGTAAATAAGAACTGACATACTTCACAGTTAATACATGACAAAAAGGCAGCCCAATTAGTATCTTTGTAACCTATGAGGGTAGCATCTTGTCTGAATATTCACTACTGACTGGCCTTGCCCCCTTTCTAGGTACTTAAGATCAGTCTTCTAAATCCTCAGAAATGTATGATTCAGTGTGTTTTAGTTGCTTATGCATATTCAGAAGCTGGAAGAAAATCAGATACTTTTTTTTTTTTAATTGTACAGAAAGCTAAGTAACTCTTCACCTAAAATCTGCATTTCTTCCTGGAGGGAAGATAAGTGGTTAGGTACAAAATATTTCATCAAGTGTGAATTATCAATTATGAAATACTATTAGCATAGCACATGATTACGCAATGATTACACAATGTTTAAAGTATCTACAATGTCTTTTTTTTTTATTCAGACTGATTTCCTAATGCATCTACAGGAGGAATCTTTAGGACGTATATGTTCTGTCATTGTAAAATACTCAGAGCTTATCAGTGAATCAATCAACAATATTTTGACTTCAATAAGGCAATGTTTCAGTATTTGCAAAAATTTCGTAAGTACTTTTCAATCTTAAGATAATTTTGATATATAAATAAGTTTTAATTGTGAAAGTGGGAGATTCAACATCACTCTAATTGAATTACTATCTAATAAATGCACTGAAATCAATTTATTTTTGGCAGTTCATAGAACACTGTTAGAACAGATTCTTGTAAGGTGACGTGCACATAAACAGATACTTACCAAGTAAGTAAGAAACCTTTAATATGTCCAAAAATTCTCTTTTCTGAGGAATCTTTGAGAAAGCATGAAAAAATAGTGGAGAAAAAAATGTAACATATGAGAAAGCCTACATATAATTAGAAACCACAGTTTTAGTGAGACACATTCTTTTGTGATATTGGAAGATATTTTCACTGGGAACTGAAAGTACTGTAAATCTGAGGCTGGTCTATGGTACTTAAAACAGTGAAATAAAAACAGCCAGTTACTGGGAAGTTGCTATCATTAAAATCTGGCATACCTCAAACCCAGTTAGGAGTATCGCCAACAAAAGTACTAACAGGGAAATTATCTAAATATGGAATTAATGTAGTCTTCACTGTTGATAAACAATATATTCATATTTTCCTTTGTTTTCAGGGGGAAAAAAAAAAAGAAAAAAAAAAGAAATAATGGAAGAAAGAACGAAAGAAACAAATCAAAACACCACAACTTTATATTCCTTTTATGTCTGGTAAAGTTGGAGTTAACAATCCAAGGTCCATCTCTTAATGATTTCATCTAAAATTGAATCCTTCGTCTCATTGGTCTTGCCCAGTTATGGACATAGAACCGTATCGTAGAATCACAGAATCATGGAATAGTTTGGGTTGGAAGGAACCTTAATGATCACCTAGTTCCAACCTCCCTGCATGGACACACCTGCCACTGCAGTTAGTTGCTCAAAGTCCCATCCAATCTCTCCTGAAACTATTCCAGGGGTGGTGAATCCTCAGCTGCCTTTTACAACCTGTTCCAGTGTCTCATGAACCTCACAGTGGGTGACATCTAGTTGAAATCTATCATCTTCCAGTTTAAAGACATTACCTCTCGTCCTATTACTACATGCCCTTGTAAAAAGTCTCCCCACACCTTTCTTGTAATCCCTTTTCAGGTCCTGGAAGGCTGCTATAACATCTCTCCAGAACTTTCTCTTGTGTCAGCAACTTCAGAGCAGGAACTGATACAACCAACAGTTGCCTTCCTTGATGAGAAGTCAAGATTTTAGAAATGTAATGGAAGTAGAGTGTGTAAGCAAGGTGTAAGATTATTAAATATCTTAACATCTTTAAACTCTGTGGTTTGTTGTTGTTGTTTTCTGGGGGGAGGGGGGTTTGTGGTTTTTTTAAAATTTTCTATTATTATTATTTACTAAATAATTAATAAATATTAATATAATATATATATTACATACATACATAATACATAAATATTAATGTAATAATATTTTATTATTCTTACTCCAGTAAGAAAGGAAGGAAAACTAAAAATTAAACTAGATTTCAACTTCCTTAGGCTGCGGCTGTATAGGACATTAAAACAATTGACATGCAGTAAGAGAACTGGAATTTGAAGAGTTGCTGAGAGTGACCCTCATATCACCTCTGTCTCCTATATCTGGCCAATGTCTTCCAAGAACATAATGAGGCTTCTAGATGGTTGGGTCAACAGAACTGACATGAGCAGTTTCCCTCTTTGAAGGCACAGTAGAAGGCAGCAAGTCCCTTCAGTGCTTCAGAACAAGTGATGTGTTAGACAATATGCACCATGCAATGCAATGCCCTGTGACTGATAAGCAGAAACTATCACAATGACTTGAGATATTGCAGTTCTAGAGGTTACAAAATTAAGTAGCTGCCTAAATTAGCTTTGACTTGATCTGAAACCAATGGTGTCATCCACCAACTATACAACTCCTGCTCACTGATCTGTATTTCTGAGAGGAAACCATGCCATGAAAGAAACTTGAAATCATGAAATTTAAGGAGGAATGGTATATCAAAAACCTGCCTTTTGACAGGTCTTGTGACTATAAAAAATTTTTATCAATCCTCCACATTTGTAGTTCTTGTAATTGTGAACTAAAGCTAGAATAATAGGACCAAAAATAAACTTTAAAGGCTGAAAAATTCCCATACACCCAAGTGCGTAGAAGAATTTATCACCTCAACTCACATGATTTTCAAAGCTCAGGTGGTTCTGTCTGAGGTTCTTCCTTGCCTTCCATTTGTTCTCTCCAAGCACAGGAAGAGAACTAGCCATGTGAAAGTCAGCAGAATATTCACACAATTTACGAGGGCTCAGCAGAATAATGACTGATCCATGAAACCAAAATATACACATTAAGTCTGACCCTTCCTTTTTTTTAGATAAAGTGAAAGACTATTAAAAATTCCTAAGTGACAGAAGTCTTTTGTCCCTGTTTAGTTATGATACTATGACAAAAAGGAAACGGAAAAACAAAATTGTGTCCAAGTTCTAAGACTGTGAGCTTTTGCTAGCCCACTGCCTAGCTTGGAGGAATAGTTCCCAAAAGGAAAAAGGAAATTCAGTGCTCTTCCTCATGTAATCTTTAGCTGAGACTGCCACTACAGTGCCCACTATCACCCCTTGTGCTACTGCTACTTATAACACAAGTCACTCAACAGCCATCAGAGGATAATTATTCTCATGTACACATGACAGATCTGAACTGGCAGCCATGACATGAAATGTGCTATCTTGTGTCACCAATCCCCCAAGCAGGCCAGTTCTCACTAAAAACCAATGATATTATTAAAAGGAAAGGGGAAAAAGAAAAAAAAAAAAAAAAAAAAGGGTAAAGAAGTGTTTTTGTATTACCTTCATGTTTTGTTTTCTGAAAAAAAAAGCTCAAGACATGGGTTATAAACCTCTGAAATTGGAGTTTACCATGTGCAAAAAAATGCTCTTACCTCACTTCCAGTTAAGTATTGTTTTACAATAATCCCTTTTGCAGTTGCTGGGAAAGTGCTTACAACCATTTGTTTCAAAAGCATAGTGTTATGAAGTAGTCATTCTTTCAATCAAATGAATTTATCTTGTCCTGCATCTTCTGTATAATCCACTGGACTAAGTTTTCCAGCCAGGCTGATAACAGTGATAATGAAAATATTTAAATATTTCAGATTTTGTTAATTACTTGTTTAGAAGTCTTTGTTAACCTGTGACAGGGAAAACATGATTTTTTCTGCACAATATCACAGAGCACATAAGATATTTCAGGGAGAAATATCTAAGAGCACATACCCCCTAGTTCTTGCAGAAATATTCTTTGCAATTTATAAAAGGAAATAAAAATCTCTAAAATCTAATTATTATATATATGAAATTCAGCATAAATTCTCCTTCCCCTTTCTATTTATTTGTCTAGGAGATACATCTATTTTCTCTGGAGACTTTTTTTTTTCTTTAATACAGTTAACATTTTTTAAACAAAAATTGCAACTTGGCATACTTTTTTTCTCATCTCTTTATGGTAATTATACCCAAGGAAACTGTTGGGTTCTACTGGGTTCTCTTTTTTTTTTTTTTTTTTTTTTTACTTGTGTGGTCACTGGCAAGTAAGAGCTAATGTTACTCCAGAAATGTCATTTTACTGTTCTGATTGGTTCAGAATTATTTTTTTTTCCAGAGGTAATAAGAAAATTCAGCCCTAAAACATGTTAATAATTATAGTAATAACAACAACAAAAAACCCACCCTGTTTTACTGCAGCATTAAAATTCATCTTCAGCTGCTTTGTTCTGTAATAACTAGGTCATCAGTTTAGGTGCTTCTGCTTAAAATGCATTTAGCATCTATATGTATTCCCTCACCTAGAGGCTTGATATTTTTAATGAGATTATATCAAGGAATATGAAGACTGGAGAGTGGTAACATCATTTTAGTGTGTAATTCCCAGAACTCTGATCCATTTCAGGGAGGCAATTAAGACTGCTGACTACAATAAATGATACTAAGAGATTATAGAAGGTTTTTTTTCTGCATGAATGCATAGTTTAAAAAATAATTTAGGTTTATTTAACATAAAAAACACCTCCAGAGGGGGGAATTTTTTTTTCCAGTTTCAGTGATTCTACGAGATATCGCTTCTGTCATTTATCTGTAAGGATATTCTTGCAATATGGTGTATTCTTGCAGTAATGCAAGCTTTGAGATGCTTTGATAAAATGGATGTACTTTAATTTCATATAATTTCCATTGTGTTGCTCATTTCAAAATGTCCACTAAGTGCTGGAGCAATTGAGAGCAAATGAGTGTCTCTGGCATGTTTTGGGGGGGGGGTATTGTGTTTATTTGTTGCTGGGTGGGGGTTTTTTCCATTTTATTTTTTTTTCTCTGTGGCCAGCCAATAACCTGAAGTAGCATTTAGATCAAAAGCTTCATGGGGATTAACCCTTGTCTTGTTACTGCTGACCACAAAAACTACATACACAAGATATACAGAAGAATTGCTAAAAACAAATACACTGGAATCAAAAGTTTGCTGTCTTGAAGAGTTAATTCTGGCAGAGAGGTGACCTTTATCCCTACATACTCACTCATTTTTTTTTATTTTTTTTTTTTTTTATCAAACCTCTCCAAAGGGACTCATCATATGCGGGGCTCTATGAAGAGAAAAAGAAGAGCATTGTCCTTATCACCTCCTTCCAGAAAGTGGCAGAGTAATAGGACTTTGTAAGGCGAAATGAAGCCCAGTCTGATGGCTGCTGATTAAAAATTGACTCTGCCACATCAAAGAAGAGTTGAAGGTGAAAATGATGATCACTTCCCTCTCCCAGGGACCCTGCACCATTTCTTTTATTCAACCTTGAAAGGTTCTTTCTGAATAAGATAATATCCCTCGAGTCCATTCTGGCTAGGCGGCATGGGAAAATGTAGATCAGTATGCCTATTCTCTATGAAAAAATGGGATTTTGTTAATGACATAGCACTCTAAAGTGATGGCTTGTATGTGGTAAATGCTGAGAAATTAATTATAAAATGCCTCTTAGACTACAGATCAAATTAATTGCTAGTATACATCTACTAAAAAGACCACTGTAAACTCAAACTGCATTTCCTGCCTTTTTACTGGAGATTTCTGTACTTGAAACACACTGTAGCTTGCTCTGCTTTTTCTGTTTTCACATCTTTTAAAGAAAACAATTTAATTGAGTTGCCATCAGTGAAATAACATCATTGAAATATAAATTTTTGTGACAGGACTAAAACATGTAAATATCTGTTTTCTGATAGGTAAATATATACAGAGAGAGACAGTCACTCAGATATATGAACTATGCAGAAATTATGTAGAAAGAATGTAAAAAGTGCGTGTACACACGCAAACACTCAGGGAGATACGCAGCTGTGATATAGCATGTTACACTCTATTTCCACTAGTTAATGCATCTGACAGGCAGAGGTAGAAGATTTACAGAGAACCTTGTATGAAAAATACACCTTTCTGGTTTAGTTTTGGTTTTATACCTTACACCAGCAACTGTGAAGCCCAATGTAAACCTTTTAATTCAGGGCACCATTTACACATGCATGTATCTAACTAGACCAACAGGCACAGTGCTCAATAGACAGAACAGCATCCCAAAGTACATAGCTTGAATAATAATAATAGCAAAAAAGGTCTTGCATGAAAAATAGCTTGTACCAAAAAGCCTACGATTTTATTCATACACCTATCCCCTTCACTTCCCAATGATCTGCTACTCTTGAGGATCCATGGAAAATTTTTATAAGCAACGTTTCAGTCTGAAAATAGTGTGTTAAAACCTTGATAAAAGTAAAATAACTTATCCATATATTAAAAAAGGTTCATTCCATGAATGGCAATGCCCATAGTTTTAATTTGTACCAAATTACCTATCTCTTAGTGTATGTGCGTGATAAACACATTTTAAAATAAAAAAAGATATTCTGCAATGAGATAATGTATACACTGATAACTGTAGCATGTAAAAGCTTTAGCTGTATGTGTTTGACATGTATGAATTACACAGTAAAACCTAAATTATTTCTTCATGCTGATGAATGACAAAAATATCCTGTTGAGATTGGTGCAATTAGAACAAACAAGTGATTATGACAGAACAATGGAAATAACATGGTAATGACATCAAAACAGTGAGACAATAACACCCTCCCCTCATCAATGTCATCTATGTCTTCTACTTTTTTTTAGAATAATAGATTTTTCTAAGGTGTTTTTTGCTCAGTATTTCTGCTTTTTTTTTTTTTTTTTTTTTTTTTTTCTCTGCTGCAACCATCTATTGAATACAAGGTGAAGTGTACTGAAAAAAAAAGAAAATACTTTATGATTCTACTGGGCTTTATTACAGAAGGTATCCAATTTGAACAGTATAGTGGAATGAATGATCAAGGGCTTGTTTATTATAAATTAAATTTGCTGTACAAAGATAATGATTTTTACCTTAGTGAGTTCCCAATGTCTTAATAATCTTTATTGTAATGAATATGAGCTCATACTTTTAAAAACACCTTCTCCCCCTTCCTAATTTAATCAACATTTTAAAATGTTAAGATGTCCCAGTCACCTAGGGCTACCTTATTAACATGGTACTTACTTAAAACAGCTTCTCTAAAAGGATTGAAGAAAACAATTTATACAAGAGCTACCTTTAATAAGAACAGAAAAGCAAGTGTAGCTTGTTTGCCTCATTAAGACTAACTTTTGATCTTCAAGTTTTATAAATAGAATATGTATTGCACAGTTCAACAGTCTCTCTCATGTACATGGGAGTCTTGCTAATGCTAATGGGGAAGTTGGATTGCATCTGTTAGGGGAGAATGGGTGACTGGGAGTTATTTACAAAAGCAATGGATACTTAATAAGACACATGCTAGATCAAGAAGGAAGTAAAAACCTTTGTCAGGTTATTATGTTTCTATTACATACTATGTGCAGTAGGTGCAAAACCTGGTTTTGCTTAATGAGTCTGGCAGTGTGTGTGAGTTCTTTGATGAGGCCTGGGTTATAAGTTCCGTGGATTTGCAAAAGTGTTCCCCCACAACCTTAAAACATGCAGCCTTCTTTGTCACTGGTAGTATCTGAGCTAGTGTTGATTAGGAGTACTGAAGAATATTTTAAACTCTCAGCTGGCAGGATGACTTTTTGAATTCAAGCTTATTTAAATTACAAGCTGTGAATGAATCTTCCCAAGAAATCAAGTGGGGATGTTTCAGGAGTCTGAATGTGGTAAAAAGTATACCTGGACATGGGAAACTACTCCTCTAAATAAGTAGCATAGTAATAAAAACATTAACTAATGGAAGATTTCCACAAAGTGACACATTTAAAATTTATTCTGGCCTGTCTTTGCCAGTTGTACTCCTTTTTGGACTAAGGATGCTACAGTAATGATGTACTATTGCTGTTTTTGAATTATTAGTCCACAGATTTGGGCATGCAGTCCTTTGAAGAGTGAATCATTCAACACTTTAACATGATCTCATCTTTTTTTTAGGAAGCAAGTTGTTCAATATCCAGGTACCAGAAAGTTTATATTCCTATACAGTCAATCCCTTGAGCTCTGAAGAAGAGTTTATACTGAGTTGATTCTATTTCTGGAAAGAAGAAAACCCCACTTTTTTTTTAATTTATTGAAAATATTTCTTTTGAAAGTGTATAGTAAACGCATACATTTTCAGTTCACCTGACAACTTGTATTGAGGATGAAAAAAAATACAGTTATGAAGTTTTGATACAACTTCAGCTCAGTGAGAAGTCTCTACAGATTTTGATGGCCATGGGTTGGCTCTTAGGAGGGCAGAGTAAGCTGCCCTTTTGTAGGATACAAACGTATAGAGGGGAACATCTCTCTATATCTAAGCAACTACTGATACAGTGGAAACACTACATTTGCCCCTTAAATTGTTTAAACAAGATCCCCTAATGCTTTGGTAGTTTCCTTTCTAAATAGAGACTTTTTTTCCAAGGAAATTAGAACCTGAGATTTCTTCCTTGTTTTACTTTAGTTGCCATCTGTCTTTTAGATTTATATCATAATTCATACTGTTGTGTAACATTCATCACAACACAGTGAACTACCCACCATATTCCTTCCTCCTCAGGCTCTCTTCCTTTACTTCAAGAGAAGGAGTCAGAAACTGGAAGTGAGACAAAAAGAGCCAATGTCTAAGATGCTAAGCAGAAGCTGCTTAATGAGCCAGCAAAAAATGAGTCTACAGAAGGAGGAAGCCTTTTGAAAAAAAAACCACAAGTATACAAAGGGTTAATAGTTAAATAGAATACAGAAATTCGATGCGTATAACATAAGATGGCAGATTTGCAGGCCCTGCTTCTCTGCAGTTTCATCACATTTGTCTGCCAAGAAGCTCGTCATCCTTATTTCATTGTCAATTATTCATTTGCATTTTATTTGACTTGTTTCCAAATTGCTAAAATCAAATTTGGCTATTTGTTGAAATGATCAATTGCTAGATTAAAAGCAATTTCATTCGCAGACATCCTTTTTCTCAAGTAAAAAAAAAAAAAAAAAAAAAAAAAAAGAGAGAAAATTAAATATGTGTAAGTAATGGTAAGTAAAACTGGTTAAGAACTACTTTGTGCCAAGGAATGGGAGGTTTTCATGCAATTTGTAAAAGCAAACAAATATCTCTACTTCTTAACTTTTCATTACAACATCTGCAATACAGAAAATGTGGCTGAGTACCCACAAGACTATAATTACTTACTGCATACCTATAAGGACTTCCGAGATTGGTTGGCCTGTCATAAGACTGATCATGGAACTACCATAGTCTATGGAAAGTGTATCTTAATGAGCAGATGCATCTCTGGCCATACATTGCAGAGTCATCTTGAAGACAGGGCACAGTTAGGGAATGTAATCTTGAAACCATCTTTGACTTTTGATCATATTAATTTGAATTAATAGTTAGAAACACAGTGTAAATACAGACACTTACAAATGTCAAACACCTTTGGCACTCTCAATTTAGTTCCTTAAGAGATTATCCATCAACATTCTCTAATAATGAAATAGTCTTAATTTCATTTACCATCACAGAATTTGCTGCATCCTGCTATGGTTGGCTTATGCAATGGTAAGCTATACTATCTGGGTATTAATATTTGAAAAGCCAATGCAATCAGCAAGACAGACTGCTGTCTGGGATTACAACCAAAATTAAATTTTGTTCATAAATTACAAATTTATAAACATTATATATTATAAACAAAATTATAAATTTGGGGAATTATAAACAAAATGCTACCTTATTTAGAGGACTTACGAGGCTCTTATATATATTTCCTAAATCCTTTCCATGAGTAGCAAGTGCATGCTTTCGCATACCACTTTGACAGATTTGGAATATACACTCTTTAGAGCACAATAAAAAGACCACAAGAAGAAAACACATCTAATCTGTATGTGTATGTAGGAAAAAAAGGGATGTAAAAGATCTCTGTTGCCCAAGGTATGGACAAAAACATACTAGAGGAACAGGTATGTGAAACAAAAAAAAACTTGCTTTAGATGTTTGTGTAAAGTGGATGCGCCTGAATTCACTAGTAGAAGAAGTTCAGAGAATTAAATATTTTGCTTGAATATGGGGAGATAGGGAGAGTTTAGGTCTTTTTCTCCACCTGTACTTTTGCATTTATGTTTTCATTCAGTATTTCATTAGAAGACACTTCTAAATTTGTTATAAGTACGTTAGAGCTGCATTAAAAAGTTATAACCAACATTGTGTGAATGTGGGAAGTATAGACTTAATGGGATAAATCCTAGTCTGGTACATTAAATGTATGCATGACATTAAAAAAATACAAAACTCTCAACTAAAGCTGCACAAGTAGAGTTCTATTTTGATTTTGCCCCACTTTAAGTGGATGATAAACTAAACCGATGTCTCTGCTGGTAATTAGAGGTTTTCTAGTGTACACAGATCTTTCACAGTTATCAGATTTAATATAGTTTGGCACTCAAGAGTCAAGTGAGTGCTAGGAAAAGATCAAGCTTGTTTGTATATGCAGCCTGGAAAATCACAAAGTTCTTAGCACACAGAGCACACTACAACACAGCTGTCTCACAGCAAGGCTGGAACCCTTCTGTCTGGCTGTGGGGAGCAGTTGTCACTGTCTCTCAAAACCGTAATTGCAATCATCCAATGGTGAGGACTCTGCCGTGTTGCAGATGTCTCAGCTGTTTTCATTAAAGGTTGGAACTGTGTCTCAGGAAAGCCATGGAATAACCACATTGCAAATCAAGAAAGTTGCCTCTTCCCCGCTACTTGTCTTTTGCAGATCACGGTTTGCAACACAAATTATTTCACATTCTAGTTCTCTCAATGAGTCACAGACAGCTTTAAAAACTGCACCTGCACTTGCAGATGTACTTTGGAAAAAGTTGTCTTTCAGAGTTTTTGTTGTTGCTGCTGGGTTATTTGTTTTTATTCTAGGTGTGTGTGAGTGCCTTGAAATTGCATTTCTCTTAAAAGTCCATTTTCAAACTATTCACTTAATTTCCAAAAAAACAATTCACTTTTAACTTCAGAGTAATATTTACTCCAACCAGATGATCCATCTCTGGATTCTCTGAAAATATGAAAAGTCTGTGAAAAGCTCTTTTCCGTGAAAATTTTCTATATACCCATCGTTTTTGTCATAATTTTTGTTCCTTGATAAATAATTTACTTCCATATGGTTTCACCCTTACATAACAAATTTGTCAGCAACGACCTCATGCCAGGCAGACACAGCCATAAAAGCTGTGTCTAAACTTGTCTGTATTGTGTTTTCCAGCTTGATTCCACTGTTCACCCAGGCAGCCTGCACAGCACTGAGTAGTGTGAATGCATTTAATTACAATCTGACATGTGTATTCCTGAGAAACAAAAGGCTGTGAACTGAGGGTGATGATTAACTGTTCTACCAGATAATTGCTTAAACTACTACTTATATTATGCTGCATTATCTCTTTTGAACAAAGTGATTATTGGTCCTTTGTGTAGCGATTATACAATGTAAGTGCAATCTTGCTGTTTAAAATGCTGGAGTTTATGTTTAACGTACTTCTATTTGTAATGAGGGGTGCAACTGTATATTTCCTGGAAAGAATTATCCCCACCACCCAAAAAAAAAAAAAAAAAAAAAAAAGGACAAGAAGAATGCCTTAATTCCTTAAATTTCTTAATCTGGTCCAAATGAGTTTCTTCTTTAAGAGACTTAATGTCACTGGAAAGGGTCACATCCTTGGTTTCTCAGTAGATTCACTGATAGACAAACACTGTAAAGACCAGGGACCTTCCGGTAAAATAGGTAGAGCACCCATTTTTAAAAGGAAGAGGTAGGAGAAGATAAAAAGTACAGGAAATGAAAGTTTTTAATACTCCTCGGAGTGAAGGAGAATAACTATGTGAAACAGGAATAAATTCTAATCTTCAAAGTAAATTTAAAAATGGAAATTAACTTTCTTTTTCCCTTCTTAAAAAATTATATTTGAAGGAAGAAGTATACTTAAGGAAGGACCAGTAACATCTGAATGAGATGCTATGGGAGTGAAGATCTTTTAATTTTGGACATCTCCACTGTGTAAAAGAAACTTCAAATTACCTGCAGGGAGCAAATTCAAAAATAAACATGGGCAATAGAAAAAAGAGCAACAGTGACCACAGAATTTATACAATGTATAGGTCTTCCTACTCTTTTTGAAACAAAGCAAGATACTGTTTTCAGAAGCCTATGAGCCTGAAGAGAAGTACATCATCCTAGAGCTGTGAGAAGTGAAGTTTTAGACACGTGTTAATCTGCATAGCCTTGGTCTCCCACTCTTTTTATTTTGGGAACAGAGAGATTAGTACTGCATTTTCTGAAAGTAGAGGTTCTATCATATCCACCCAGTCTCTTTGTTCTCTGAGATCTCCATGATTTTCTGAGAGCTGTGACAGTTGAAAAATTACACTCCTCTTAAAGCCTGTATACAGATTACATCCTTTTCTAAGACATCTTGGAGCTTTTTAACTTGCCTTATGAGTGCCCCAGAATCCTCTTGATCATGAAAGGCTGAGTCTGTTACCCAGCAAAGCAAACATTTAGGATGGGAATCAGCAAGGTCAACTGATGAAAATGTCCTTGCCCGCAGTAAGCAATTATGGAAGTAACCACAAGTGACGTTTCTTGTGTATCTAGTAGCATTTCAGGAAGCTAGAAACATTTCTCAGTATCTAATCACCCTACTTTGAAGGAGCATGAGACCAAGGTCTGGGAAGTTAGTCAATATTTTATATTAAAGAAAACTTCAGTCTTCTGTTTTCATTAGTCATTCTCCCATTCTTACAGAACTTTTTACAGAACTTCCCAGATGACCAGCAAGCTGTATAGATGCTTGTGAAACTAAACTGTCAACACAAAACAGATCCCAAGGGAAAAAAAAAAAAAAAAAAAAAAAAACAAAATATGCAATGAAGATACAATATATAATCCATATACAATCAAGACCAGTGCTAGAAAGTTTCTTCCCTAGACTCTTTCTCCTGAAAACTCATAAGATCCATGCCATATTGTCACCAGCATACATGGTCCTAATCTTCCTTGTTTTCTTCCATATTTCCTGTATAGACACTCCAAGGTGGAATTCCACTTCATCTAATCTATAACTGTTGTGCAAACTCACAAATCTATTTTGTCTTTAACAATTTCCTATCCTGTTCATCACATCCTGCCTGCCAAAGGGAAACTTCTCTTCCCTCCTCCCCTGTACCTGGCACAGATGCTCCCCAGCTCATCATGCTCCCTCTAGACTCAAAAGATCCTTACTGTGTACTGATTAGCACAAAATGGGTACCACATGCTCTGAGGAAACAGACACTGCGTACTGTGCTCTAAGGACACATTATTATATATTGCAATAGAAAGTCAAAGGCTGAAGGCATTATTTCACAATCAAGATACCTTTTCGATCCCATGGGCAGCATGATTACTCAGCTACACACTGGTAGAAGTATCAACCACTACTCATTAATTTTATTACACTTTTCCATTATATTTTTCTTAAAATGAGGCACGTAAATCTTATTTGTCTGTGCTATATCCTGCCTTGCAGTTTACCATTGAGATACCCATTAATATTTTTTAAAACATTAAACATCAATAATGAGTACTCACAGAAAGCACACAGTAAAGGGAAGGAAGATCAGCAAAAGGATTAGAAGTGAGAAGGTGAAAAAAAAGAGAGAAAAGAGTGTAATGACTACAGTTATAACGAACTGTCCATGACCTTAAGCTCTCCAGTTTTCAGATTCTTTTGAGCCCTCGAATTGTGTTACACTCTGTGGTGCTTTTGTTCTATAGAAGAAAATCCAGATGTGTGCCATCAGTCATATGAAGTTATTGTTACTGAATGTACATAAGGCCAATCTGAACCCATTTTTACTCACAGTCTCATAGGTTTTTTTGAAAATACAGATATATATTTTTACAGATTGTGAAGCCCCTGGCTCCCCTGGGACTTGGGTGTGGGGTTTTTTGGTTTTTTGGTTTTTTGGGTTTTTTTTTTCTTTTTTTTGTCTTGCTGGTATTTACTTATATGTTTTATACATATATGATCTCCCAAAGAGCTTCAAAATTATGATAATCTAGAAAAACTTAACCTCACATTATTTTCCGGTCAATTCCTTAACTTCTTTGTCTACACATTTGCAAAAAAAGTAACTTCAGGCACATTCAAGAAACTTAAAGTTAAAAGAAACTTAGCTGCTTTGTTCACTGCTAAATATTGATGTCTAGTATTCTGGCACCTATCAAACTAAAAAAAAAAAAAAAAGAAATAAAGTTCTTTGGCTTCATTTTGCTCTAACTTTTATACACAGTACTGCTATTCCTGTATGGAATATAAATTCCACTCTCTAATGAAATCATTAATTAAAAATAATGGAGCATGTAAATATTATTTTCATGCTTCCCAGTATGTTGGGGTATAACCCCTGGGACAACACAGTAAGCACAGTCAGAGAACAGACAGGATTGTAAATTGTTCTTCAGTCTCTGTTTTCCCCTAAATGATTAAGTCTCTGGCTGTTATGATTGCTAGGAAAAACTCCCAAATTCAAATTTGATGGAGCCAAGGCATTATCTGGCAAAGTTTGCTAAAATCTTGAAAAAAAAAAAAAGTTATGAAATGTGTCATGTCTTCTTGCAAAGCTAAACTAGATGCAGAATAGTTTCACATTATAATGAAAAGATCTATTAGATCTGAAGGTAGAATTACTGACTGTTTTCCTAAAGGAGAGACTGGCTTCCAAAAGTTTTATAATAGCTCTGGTGGTAGAAGCCAGATGTTTGTTCATAATATACATGTAGTAGAGGAGAAAATGCAGAGAGGGAAACCTAATGGTCTGGATAAGTAAGGCTCTCAACCATTAAGAGCCTAAGAGTGTGATATTTGAGCATGAAGTCTCTTGCCAGCTGTGCTGCATGCAGAAGGACCTGAGTGATCCATAAGAGATGACTGCTGTCAAAATACACAACCTTTCCCTTCTTTTTGACCTTTGTAGATCATGTGAAAGAGGCTTATCCAGTTTTATTTATAGGATGTGTAAACCTAAATAGATTAACCAAAGCACATGCAATAATTTAATTGTCTATGGACTTTTAGAATTTTTTTATTAGGATTATAAGTAGATATATGGGATTTTTAAAATTCAAATATCCACCAAGAAAGAAAAGAACATTATAATTCCTAGGGAATTTTTGGTTGTGTTTGTCAAAGGTACATTCTTTTATGAGTATGAAACTTTTATGAGTCTGACACCTGAGAAATGTTAAATAAATTGTGGGGATTGAAGACCTTATGACAGTTAGACATTCTTCCCATCCTGATGGAGGTTGCTACTTTTAGAAAAAGTAATGACAGAGACATGGTTACTTTTATGTATCAAAATATATGAGGGACAGATACTTGTCTCTTTCCAAGAAATTAGTGTCATAATCTGGATGGGTTTACAAGAAAATATTTGACCATAGATCTTTCTCTGAGCTTTCTTTTATGTTCTTGTAGTCCTACAATCAAATTAACTTTTCCTTCATTGTAGGGATTAACTATATTTATATGTCTGCATGGAAGTGTATGTTCCAAATGTTTCTGAAATTATGAGGATTGTATTTCTAGAGATCTGAGTAGTGAAATGGCCATGAAGAAACCAATCCATATGCTTTGTTACTGATATGGAAGAATGTAGGAATTTTGAAGGTTTTAGAGGCTGCTGGATAGTGTCGGAGAAATGTGGGGTGAGGGAAGTATAGCTGATATACTCATGCTCATACTGTTTATTGGAAATGGTGTACATTATCCACACAAAACATACCCAGGCACTAACTCAGAGACTGCAAGCTTAAATGGGTCAAAACCATACCAGGAAGCAATATTAGGAACTAAGCAGTACAGGGAGAATTTGAGCTTGTTCCCTCGCTTTCTTGCATTTAACAAAATATGTGTAGACAGTTTGACCATTTCTCAGAAACTGTTCCTCACCAGCATTTCTGCTGAACTGAAAACAGGGATGTAATTTGAACATCTGATAATATGGGGAGATATTTAAATATCCTATAAGATTTTGCTGCTAAATATGACAGAGATATAAGTCATAACCTTTAGTGATTGCAATATAATATTAATGCCAAAGAGAGCTACTTTTAAAGATAAATAAAAGACAGTCATGTACCCCCCTGTGGAGTCTGAGATGGCAAAGGAGAATTATTCACTGGCAAGAATTGTTTCTCATGTAAATTTGGAAATTGAGAGAAGAGATTAATCTGATTCTTCTAGCTTTTTATTGAGAGAATTAGGAAATTTATGAGAAAAGATAGCAAAAGCTATTGTTATCTATCTTAAAAAAATAACCTAACCTCTAGCATTTATCCCTGTTTATAGAAAATAAAATATTTTAAATACTTTTAATATGATGGCTTTTTAAAAATATTTGAATAACTTGTTCTTGTGGTTGTTTGAGATAGTTAAAAGGTAGTTTGACTTGTTTTAGTAGACATGAATTTATTTATTATTTATAATCAAAGCTACCAGAAGCTTTGACAAGCCTCTTCACAGGTCATCATTTTGTGTCAAAGAATTTTGACCAATGGCTCTGTGAAGACAAACAATGTTTTTTATGTCTATACACAACCTATTAACTAATTCCTTATTACTAAAATGGCAAAGATTTTACAGTAGTCCTGCAATGAAAAGTCTCTCCAAGGAATTAAATTCTTCTGTTACCTCCGAATAAAGAATCTCCTACTGGGCATAGTTTCTAGTCCATTAAACCAACCAAAACATGGTGAAGCACTGTCAGAGAGCTCTCAGCGGCCCAGGAAAAAAATCATACCTGGAAATATACTAGTAGCTTGATAATTCAGAGGATCACAGGCTGGGAAGTGGGCCTTTGCTTTTTTTTTATTTTTTTATTTTTTTATATTAGTGGGGTAGAATACCAGTCCTCTTGGAAAGATGCAGTCTTGCAAGAGCAAAATTGTTAGATTAATGTGAAGAACACACAGGCTCACTGAAATGCTTTTGATTTTTAATTATGAAAGAATGAAGATAGACTGGGTCACAAAGGCAAACAAAAAGTACACAAAAGATAAGACAAAGTAAAAAGTGATAGAAGGGTAAAGAGAACAGAAAATTATATAGATGGATAAAACATATGTATCACAAAGTTTCCATTCCAGTCTTTTGACAGATAGTATACATTAAACATTTTTGTCCCAAGTGAAAAAGTGAAATTCAGGGTATCCTTATTTGATGTTTTTTCAGTATATCTAGCTATAAAAACATCAAATGAAGTTAATACTTCATTTGATGTTTTTAACATTACAGCAATCACCAAGAAATGTTACATCAAGCTTTATTCATTTTATTACTTTATTAATTTATAAAGGGCATCTTATGACAGAGCTGTGAGGCTGACTGGAAAAAAAAAAGAGACAAAATAAGGTCAATGCCTAAAGAGACTATTGGGAGAAAAAAAAAATAGTGTAAAAATCAACTTCTAAACAATGAGATTTTTTAGAAAATTTGGAAGAGCAAAACTAAATAGTATTTGGTCATTCGTACTATGAAAGCTTGCACTATATCTTTTAAGTGTCCAGGGGATATTGTGGTTATTTTCCAAATAAAATATTTATCTGAAATGCACAGAAACTTAAGCAGAAGAGCTTTGTGTCAAAAAAACTTAAACAACCAAAACTAGCTGGAACATTTCCACTCATTTTGAGGAAGAAAGCCAGTTGTTTAAATACCACAAAATAAAGCATGAAAATATGAAACATCCCAAAATTGGTACCTTTGTACTCATATCCACGTATATAAACATATAATGCATACTGCATGACATTCTGGTATTTAAACTGGAACAATATGGATGGATGGACCACTTGATGGATAAAAGTACTATCTGGATGGTTGCACTCAAAGAGTAGTGGTCAACACCTCAATGTCAAAACAGAGACCAGTCACAAGTATCATTCCTCAAGGGTCAGTACTCAAACTGATTCTGTTTAACATCTTAGTGAAATGGACAGTGGAATACTGAGTTTGCTTTCAGCAGATTTTCTGATGACACCAATCTTTGTGGTGAGGTTGACAGATGGGAGGAAAGGGAGGTCATCCAGAGGGACCATTTCAAGCACCAAGCTTGAAAGGTGGATTCATGCCAACCTTATATATCACAGAATCACAGAATCATCCGGGTATGGAAAGGACCTCTGAGATCATCAAGTCCAACCCTTAATGCACTGCCACTGTGGTTACCAGACCATGGCACTGAGTGTCATATTCAGCTTCTTCTTAAAAACCTCCAGGGATGGAGAATCCACCACCTCCTTGGTCAGCCATTCCAGCCCATTCCTTGGTCACCCTCTCTGTAAATAATTTTTTCCTATTATGTAACCTAAACCTCCCCTCGCAGAGCTTAAATCCTTTCCCTCTTGGTGTACTGGTAGCTACTTGGGAGAAGACTGACACCCCCCTGGCTACCCACTGCTTTCAGGGAGCTGTAGAGAGTGATGAGTTCTCCCCTGAGCCTCCTCTTCTCCAGACTGAACACCCCCACCTTCCTCAGCGCTTCCTCACAGGACTTGTGCTGGATCCCTTCACAGCCTCCTTGCTCTTCTCTGGACCTGCTCCAGCACCTCAATCTCCTTCCTGAACTGAGGGGCCCAGAACTCGACACAGGACTCAAGCTGTGGCCTCACCAGCACTGAATACAAGGGAAGAATCCCTTCCCTGGACTTGTTGGCCATACTGTTCCTGATACAGGCCAGGATGCCATTGGCCACCTGGGCACACTGCTGGCTCATGTTCAGCTTCCTATCAATCTAGACTCCCAGGTCCCTTTCTTCCTGGCTGCTCTCAGCCACTCTGTCCCCAGCCGGGAGCTCCCCATGGGGTTGTTGTGGCCAAAGTGCAGGACCTGACACTTGGCCGTGTTGAACCTCATTCAATTGGAATCATCCAAACTCTCCGGTCTGTCCAGGTCCCTCTACAGAGCCCTCCTGCCTTCCAGCTGATCCACACTCCCCCCCAACTTGGTGTTGTCCGTGGATTTACTAATGATGGACTCAATCCCCTCATCTAAATCATCAATGAAGATATTAAACAGTATTGGGCCCAGCACTGATCCCTGGGGACACCACTGGTGAGCAGCTGCCAATTGGATCAGCACCATTCAGCACCACTCTCTGGCAGCCTCCAGCAGTTTCTGACCCAGCACAGAATGCTCCTGTCTGAGCCCTGGGCTGACAGCTTTTCCAGGAGAATGTTACAAAGTTCAATAAGGCCAAGTGCAAGGTCCTGCATCTGGGTCAGAGAAATCCCACACAGCTTGGGTGGGGACTGAATTGAAAATATCTGAAGAGAAAGATTTGGGGCTGTTGACTGATGAACAGCTCAACATGAGCTGGCAATGCATGCTTGCAGCCCAGAGAGCCGTCTGTTTCCTGGGCTGCATAAAAAAAGAAAGGTGTCCAGCAGGTGGAGGGAGGTGATTCTCCCCCTCTATTCTGCTCTCATGAGAGCCCCACGTGGAGCATTGTGTCCAGTTCTGGGGCCCTCAACATAAAAAGGACATGGACTTGCTGGACCAAGTCCAGAGAAAGGCCACAAAAATGATCAGAGTGCTGGAGCATCTCTCTGATGAAGACAGGTTGAGAGAGGAGGGGTTGTTCAGCCTGGAGAAGAAAAGGCTCCAGGGAGACCTTATAGAGGCCTGCCAGTACATGAAGGGGGCCTAAAGGAAATCTGGAGAGGTACTTTTCAGAGGAGCATGTAGTGATAGGACCAGGTGCAATGGCTTAAAACTAGAAGAAGGGAGAATTAAATTACTAGTTAGGAATAAATTCTTCACTATGAGAGTGGTAAAACACTGGAACAGGTTTGTCTGGAGAGGCTGTGAAGGCTCCATCCCTGGAGGTGTTTGAGGCCAGGTTGAACTAGTCTATGAGCAATCTGGTTTAGTGGAAGTTGTCCCTGCCTATGCAGGGAAGTTGAACAAGATGATCTTTAAGGTTCCTTCCAACACAAACAATTCTATGATTCCATGAAAGGACACAGTGATCTGAGATATCAAACACTCAAAAATTCTTAAAGTCAATGACAAATTATATCAGGAAGTCAAAATTGCAGAAACTCGGAGACAAGCTCTTTTCAGGTTGAAGCTTTGGACTTAGCCATTATGACATGCTCATTGATTAGGAATCCTGGAGAAAGTTGCCCTTCTTTGTTCCCTCAGCCCTACCACGCTGGTTTGTATCCACTAGTAGGTCCAGTAGCACTCTGTTTGAGGGGTGCCGCATTATAGCTCTTTCACCAGGTAATGAAGGACCCTACCATGCATGTGCCCTAGCTGGAAAAGTTCAGGTTGGACAGGCAAATAGATGAGGTGAGCTGGTAAGGAGACAGGCACACTGCAGTGCTATAAAATGTGTGTAGGTTCAGCATTAGGCTGAGCACAGGCATCTGCAGTAAAGCTTACTAGCCATGAGATGACAATTCCATGAATGATGTAACAATATCTGAACTGAGAGAAGAAAGAGTTCTTTTTCAGAAAGCTTGAAGTCTGCCTAGATAAAAATGCCTGGCAGCCAGACATCTATTTGGTTTATTTAATTAATGAATGTATAGTTATGTATTTTTTGATATGTACATTTCATCATAGTCAAGTGCTAAAATTTATTTTACATATGTCTATATGGTTACAGACAGATGAAGAAAAATTCTACACTTACACTTATTAAACATTGGGGTGATCACAAAAGTATTAAAGGAAGGATTATAGTAAAATTATGTCTTTACAAGCACAGTGATCTGAAAAAAACAAATATTGATGTAATCCAACACTTAAATTTATAGTTTTACTCTTAAAAACAGCCCCACACCAAGTATTTAATTTAACATTTCTCTCAGAATAATGATTGTAAAAACATCATTCGAAGATATCCTTACCTTTGATGATTTTACTCTTAATCATGGTCTTAAAAACATCAAATAAGAGATAATTCTTTATTTGCAGATATTAAAATTGCTATAAGCATAAAAATGTAATTTAGGGATGATTTGTTGTTTGACCATTTTTTTCTTTTTAAATATCTGTGGGCTTTTTCCTTCTTTAAAACATAGTGCAAGAACTCTCCTAATGAAATTTCAAAGTTCTTAAATTCACAAGCAAATTTCTATGTGCACCAAGCTTTCAAAAGACAGCAGTAATTTTGAATGTCTCATTTAATATCCATGGTGAAAAATGTTAGAGAAATGCACATCAAACTGAACTTCCATGTCTGGAAATTTAATATCATTAATGCTTTTTAATAGGGGCTTAAATAAAACAAAGATCTTGTAGTGATTTGATGTTTTTTAAGATCTTCATTTAGGCATAAACTATGGGGATCAAAATCTAGCTTCTTTCTGGGAAGGGGAAATGCTGAATCTCTCCCCTTGGAGACTGTTTCTTTGTTCACCCAAGTCCCTGTGCTCTAAGGAAAGGAGAAGCTAGAAAGGGAATCAACTTTTGTTCTCCACCCAGGTGCAACACTGACCAATTGCAGGAGCCCAGCTTACAATTGAATCCACCCTCTGCTGCTAGATGCACTCAGAATGAGTCTGGGCCTTTCTGCAACCCTTGGGATAGAATCCACTCAAAAGCAGGAAACAAGGTCAGAAGAACATGGCTGAAAAGTGGCTGTCCAGAGAGGGCCAGTGCCTTAATGTACCATGGGACCTGGGGTCCTGCAAGCTGACTTTGAGGGCAACTTGTGGCAAGGAATCACTTAACACAGTTTGTGCCTACAGAACAAACTGTAAAGGGACTTGATACATACAGAGGTTTGATATTTTATTCACATACATGCAGTCACTCTTAGGCAAGAAAAGTGAAATTTCTTTAATTAGGAGTTTTTAAATTAATTACTTTTTCTGTTTCCTTATGTAACTGTTACATTCATAGTGGTATACTAGAACTAATTAATGATTTGGAAAATTACAATTGGATTTCTGTAATATTACATTTTGGAACCACGTGAACACCAAAAGTTCAGTATGGTTCATGTTCCAGCAATGAATACTAAGGACAATAACAGTGATTATGTAATTTTTTAGAAAGCATTAATAAATATTTAGGACACAGGGCTCATCAGAATTTAAATAAAAGCTATCACATGCCTAATTAAAATTACAGCATTAAGTAATGTAACTTATTCACATAATGTAAACCTTATTAAAATCATATTAGGATTGTGCTGCTGACATGCTTTAAGAATTAATTTCAAAAAGAAAAGTTTATGCTGATTCTGTTTACCCTATACAATGAGGTACTCTAAGAATAATTTCTACAAATTGCACAGATTGCTGCCAAAATACTTATGGAGAACATCAAAGCTATCTCTGTGAAGTTATATCACAGGCTGCTAAAATGTAGCTTTAAACAACTTGTTGTATTAAACAAGTCTCTGAAGCCCAATCTGACTTAACTCTCTGTTAGTTCTTTCTTTGTTAGTACATGAGGTTGAAAAGTACACCCTGAAAGGCGTATCTTAAATGAAGGCAAATGTTCCATTGTGTGAAGTGGGTAAACTGAATTACTGAAGAAGTGAAAAAAAAGTACAAAAGGGTGGAAAATTCAGGAAAGATGAGAGGAAAGCAGAGAACTGTGGCCCAGAATAGGAAAAGAAATACATATGTAATGAAATAAATAAAAAATGAAATGAAATAAAAGAAAAATGCCTATTCGAATTTAGTACAGAAAGCCATCCACTGCCCTCAAGTGGTAGAGCCATAGCTTCTAAGGTTGAAGGCACTTTTGGTTTTAATACAGAGATAAGGAGGAAAGATAGGACAAAAACTGGAGAATGGAGAAATCTGTACTGCCATGTATGGTCCTTATTCATCCCCTTCTTAGGAATACTGATGAACACTAAATACATGGGATTTCAGGTGACTTCTAAGTCTAAATTAATTTATATGTTCAAGAACCCTACTTCATCTTTGGAATTATTGGTTTAAAGGTGTTTTGCAAATGTGGCAAAACTTGTTAAAAAATAAAAATAGAGTTTGATAGACTAAAGACTGGAACCAACAGGGTTTATTTGAAATGCAAATGAAGCCTTGCCACCCAGAAATGTATGTTACATTTGACATTTGTCTCTAATCAGAAGTCCCTAAGAATAATGTAGTTTGATACCAATAGCCTCATTAAG
Organism: Calypte anna; assembly: GCF_003957555.1. Taxonomy (NCBI): domain Eukaryota; kingdom Metazoa; phylum Chordata; class Aves; order Apodiformes; family Trochilidae; genus Calypte; species Calypte anna. Next base: position 121,543,881 of record NC_044245.1, read on the forward strand.
CAAGATTTCCCTTAATACCCTTTCTGATTGTAATCTCTTCATTATACTTTTTTTTTTTCTCATTGCTCTTGGCCCTACTCATCATTATCAAGATACTGAGATCTTCAGTAGCGTTTCTAATACATATTTTACATTGAATAGGCCATTTTAGACAGGAATTAATAGCACTAATGCTCAGGTGTTTTTTAACTGTAAGACTTTCTTACCCTGACTATATTTTTATGAGGAGCTGCAGGTATTCTGCTTCTCATTAGTATAGTTCACTAGGTTGTGTGACAAGTGAAAATGAGCTTGGCGGTTTCATCCTAGTTCCCATTTGAGCACATGGCAAAACAATGTTGACAGTTTCTGCCTAGAAGAGTTTGAGGACTGAAATATTGGAGTTGTGGGAGGTCAAAATTGAGGTGCCTTGGCTGAGCTATGCAAGAGGTGCTTGCACGTAGTTCTCCTGACCATTTGTCAAAGACCAGGACAACTCATTCACAAACAATAAATGGGCACACTATTTGGAGATACAAAACTGTGGTAACTATAAATCCTGTCCTGATTTCCTCTAAGTACAATGCATCCCCTAAAAAAATGGGATACGTTTTAGGAAAATAACAGGTTATGCTGTGGAAAATGACAGTGTCCCAAAGGCAGTGTGTAACAAGAGGTTTCCATTTCAGTTAGGGATCACGTTCCATTTATTTTCCTCTCTCATAACCACAGTAGGCATAAACCGTAGAGCTGATCCAGAGGTTCCTCCATAAAGTGCTGCCAGTTACCAATTTCCAATAAATCACTATTAAATTGTCCCATAATTTTTCTGCCCTTCCTTTCCCAGCATGCTGATTATCCTGATGTGTTTTCTGTGATTAGAGGAAGAGTTGACCTTTGAACTCCTTCAACCTTAAGTTGAAGGGGCCCTCCTGAAATGTAAGGAGAAACTGCTTTCATGGAGTGAAAAAAAATAGATATGTAGTTTTTTTCCTCTTCTCTGAGATACACTTTTTGATATAAGCTGACAAGCAGCCAAAAGGGACAGACAGCTGAACTCCACCTCAGCAGGGAGAAAAACATGGAGAGATCCAGAGAGCTCACTTACTAAGTGTTGTGTACTTGTGAGGTTTTTTACCATTATATTACTCTGAGATTTACAACCATGTTGCTGTCCCTACCTAATATCTTTCAAGATCTGTGTCAATGATAATCTGGCACCAGTTGCTAGAAAGGAGAAAGGCAGCAACTATACTGCAGGCAAACCAAAATAACATTAATATTTCTGCAAACAAGGGTCTATAATTTTTATAAATATACCACACATCCCACCCAACCACATTTTCCACTGACTAGAATCAAGAAGTGATTTCCAGATCCAGTTGTCTCTAACACGAAGTCCAGTTCACAGAGGAAAACTAAAAATATATTAAAATAATTTAGTGTCCCAGAATCATACATCAGCTTTCTTTCAGACCTGCATTTTAGATTAGGTAATGGGTTTTTCCTGGTCCCTGTCAACTGGTGACTGCAGGGAAATTTCACCTTCACAGGAAGGAAGGAAGGAAGGAAGGAAGAAAGGAAGGAAGGAAGGAAGGAAGGAAGGAAGGAAATAATCATTGCATTTTTTACTAACTAGCAAGCAGTTCTCCATCATCTCCAGATGCTCTCCATGTAAACGTGCATCCTTAAGGGGTAAATAAAGAGAAGTATGGAGTGGCCATTAACTATAGTTTTATCGATGCACCTGAGTCACACAAAAATCTGCATCTGAGCTGAATCTGCCATGAGATATTATAATTTCAATTTTAATAAAAATATTGAGAATTTGCAGATTCCATACTTTGCTGGAAAGTCATTGTTTTCAAAGATTTTCAAAAACATTTAGGAAGTATTACCTATTTTGCTATTTGGAGGGGAGGGACTAGCAGGACAATCCTCTCTTTTTTTTTTGCCTCGTTCTAGTATCTAGAGAATTTTTTTTATATGGTAAGCTACCATGTTTATTGTTGCATAAGTGTTTTATTTAATCACTGCAAAATAATTTACCAAGGTTAGGAATGATGGCTATGAATCACATCACTACTGATTATGCAGCATTTTGGAAGATTGGTCTACTCTCCTTCCAGTAAACATCTGTATCTAACATTAGGTTTAATGGAACCCATCAAGTGGGGAAGAAAGCCTTCTGGGTGGTTACAGATAGATGACCTTGAGCCTTGTGACTCACAATGCAATCTGCATGCAGGAATATTAGACAGTATCTGTCAGCATCTGTCAGGTCTGATTGTTTAAACATTACTTTGTTACCCACTCCTCCCCCCATATTACCTGATTTTAAATTAAATATTAAACTGACCTTTCAAAGAGGAACTACTGTAAAATTTAAATAATTTTTATTGTGTTTCTTTTTACAATTAAAAAATTATAATGAGAAAAATTAATCCTGCTGTAACTTAACTGGATTCCTGAGCACTGTGTCAGGAACAATTTTTACCAGAATAATTAGAACTTGCAGACCAGATTTATCTTCACTGAAAATATAATAAGTAATCACCTTGAGTCAGCTCTCCTGTAATATCAGTTAAATTCCCATTGCAACAACTGCAATGGAAGTTGCGTCAATGTAGCAGAGGAATATTTGACATATACATAAAACATAGATAAATGGATTTTTTGTCAGATAAAGGTATTTACAATGTCAGAACTATAAAAAAAAAAGTTAAAAAAAATTTAGTGAGTTGTGACTGACATTGCCAATAGGAGAGGGAAGCATGCAAGTTTTGACATTTTAGTAGCCTGCTAAATAAAAGTCTTTCTCAGTTCTTCAGACTTCAGGGTTATTTTATTTATTTTATCTTTCTTTTTTTTTTTTTTTTTTTCACCTTGGGATGAGCCAGTTCATTCTCATTTTATCTCCCATTAATCCTTTACTGATCTCAATAAGCCCTACCAGTACCTCTGGCAACAGCAACAAATGTAATGACCCATACTATCCAGTAACCCATCTAGTGAAAAGGTATCTTTAAGGAGAAAATGAGGTACCACTGCTGAGCTGGCTTGGCTGGAGGGAGATCTTCAGCAGAGTCCTACAGTTGGATGCAAGTTCAGAGGTTGTTTCCATAGCACAATATGGGAACCACTTTATTCTACCACTTCTACTATCTTCACTGCTGTCTGTCACTTCTGCTTCTAGAGAGTATCCTACAGGTACTGAACTTGCTGATTAAATGAGTAATTAAATGATAAATGGACCTGAGCAAATAATTTATAGTAATTAATGAGGTGACAAATATCCTCTCCTCTTTTCTGGATTTTCCATGAGCAATTCACAATTTTCTTATTATTTATATATTATTCAAAAATTTATGCTCTGTAGTTTCTGCAAATAATTGCAGTCTAGATTCCTGAAGAATACATTTTTTCATAAAATTGATTCTGAAAATAGCTCATGCTTAGTGATTTTTTCCCTTGGGTAGATTAACACAGAGAAAGTCAGATATCCAACATTAGCATTCTTTCATGTGGATTTAACATTTCCTATTTGTCTATCAGTTCTTGCTAATAATTTCATTCATTGAAATGTTGGCAAAAGAGACTTGAAATTGGCATGGGGTTTTAATGTTTTTCCTGAGGTTTATTTTTTTTATACAAACTAATATTGAAAAAATATTTTTATATGATGGACCTTATAATGCTAACTATTCAAAACTAAGAAATATTTTTTTAAATTGCATTCATTAATTTATATTAAAATGTGGTTTATTATGTAATGTTTCTGATATTAAAATATTTGTTAATCTTTGGCCATATAGTTCCTCCTCTTCCTCACCTACTACTGTGCCTTGGGAGATGGGTGTGTCATAGAATACATATTAATATTCTCCAAATTTGTTTGAGACCATAGGGGTCACCATATTATTGAATACTAACTAATAAATTTTATTTCAATGAGCACATAATATTAGTGCTTGTGTCCATTCCAACTCCAATTCTCCCTGATTACCCTGTGGAAAAGTTTGGTCTGCTTTTGGCTGGTTGACATGATGGATCCAAAAGCAACCATCATGTGAAAAAAAAACCTTCTGTAATCAGTAAAATACACTTTCCCAAATTATATTGTCTGTATGTGTTTATTTAACATTCTACTTAATTTAAAAAGCATGTCTGCATGTCCCAGCCATGTGGACTAGGTCTGCTAGTAGAGAGGATATACAACAGCATAGACTGCAACTTATGGTGCTTGCAAATTGTTATGCATGTTCATGAAGCCCACTCCATGTTTCAAAAAGTACACTTTTTCAGGCACCTCAAAGTGTCTGTGAGAAGGCATTTAGTACCAATGTTTAGAGTTGTAATTTAATCTGTGACCCTGCCATGAGCTCTGCACAGGCAGGCAGGAACCAGTCGGGCTCCACTGGAGCCCCTGCCTCTGAAGCTCATGGCAGGATCAGGCTGTAACTTTTGGCGGCCTGAGATAGAGTCTGTGTCTTGTATATTTTGTGGCTACTTTGGGCATTTTGACTGCTAGGGGAAATAAATATTAAATGGCTGTACGTACATACCGGCTATAGGGAAGTGACAAGGATGATCTGGTCTGTATATGATAGCTGTACTCACACAGAATGTATATCAGTTTTCGTTACAATATTTGTGTTGTACCCAGAAGGAAAAAAAAAACAAAGAGAAAGAAAAAAAAATGTTTCTGAGATCCAGACATTCTGAGTTATAGATTTGAAAAACAAGCTGATGTTATGACAGTTTTGAAATGGGCCTGCTTTTGCCAGCCAGTTATGTGCTTTAAAGGGCCTTTAGTTGATTTATGCAGTTCTTGTCCGAAAACTGCTGTATTGTATTACTTCAGTATTTTATCCCTAACCATTTAAAGAAGGTTTGATCTTACATCAATCGTACTCCAAAAATATTAAAATCAAAGGGATATATTTTCAAAGAATCTATGCAAAACAAACCCTATATTTCTCCTGATTTTGAAGATTTAAAAATAAAAAATAAAAATTCCATCTATAGCACAAGCTCTAGAAGTTATGGTAGCTGCTGCGTATTCTAAAAGCTTAGAAGGAAAAAAGAGTTTCTTTAAATGTAAACTGCTGAAGTCTTGGATCTTTCATGACAAAATAGCTTCTGGTCACAGACAAAAAGAAAAAATGAGGATTAGCAGAATTCAGAAGTGTTATCACTTTTTTTTTAATGCATTCATGTTAACTGCTACTACTTCAAGTGAGTAAACAGAAAGCTTTTCTCTGCAGTGAGACCCTTAAAAGTACAATTCAATAGTTTTTAGTAGCTTTTTGGTATATGCCTCAGTTCTTTTCTTCTCTTTACTTAGCTGTGTGTTACACAAGACTTTTATGAGTTCAATATGTACAGTATCTGTTGACACTTCGTATATAAACAAAAATGATTTGGTTTAGAAGCAGGGGAATTAAAGTACCCATAATGAAAACCAATTGTTCTAAATGCTGTCAATTTGGATTGTGTAAAGAATTTCAGGGGCTGATCCTCTCAAATGCAGAGAAGCTTCACATTTTTATTGACATCACTCTTTTACAGAAGCAAATACAGATGAACCAATGCTTACTATTTTTAAATATATCTTTGAGTTTCCAATTGTGAGGCTGTTCCATGGTTCATGAAAGTGTTATTATTTCCTTCTTCAGCTCTGAAGAAGATAAAGTAGAGCTAATTCACCATTTTTAGTCACTAATATAAGGATTTGAAGTATGATAGCAATTTTACTACATGCTTTGAGCATGAATAGCCTACATCATGCATGACTCTTGTCTTTTTCCCAATTCACATACATTATGTCTGTATCAATTTAGTACAATTCTTACAGTGCATCTATTTATCTCACGACAAAGTTTCCATCCACTGATCCATTATTGCTCTAAATATTGAGATGAGGAAAAATCAATTAGAAGAACAAAGCCTGTAGGGTAACTAATTTCTCTCCATTAACAGTTCATGACTCTTCCATAGTCTTCTATAACAATAAAAGGCACGTAATTTGCAACGGAGATACTTACTTCAAGTACATTGTTATGGCAGTTGAAAACTATATTCTCCAACTAAAAATTCTTTCCAGTTCTATTCAGTTGTCTTGAAACATGAGCTTGAGGCCTTCTTAATTCAGTATCCACGGTTCAATGAAAAATATCCAAAGCTCTTCATGAGATCCCTCTAAAAGGGGCACAGGTGGTCCCTACTCCTGCTGCTGTTCAAGCAAGTTATTTTGTCACTCTCCTTTCCTGTGGCAGTAAAAGTTTTTTAATTAAGGCTAGTGGAAAAGTTCACACTGTTTTGGCTACTGCACCATGATGGTTTTCCTTGGTTGTTACCCTTAAATCTTACTTCCAGAGGTTTCTATTGAAAAGAGTTGCAAAAACTTAAACAAAAATCCAACCAATGTTTCTCTCTTCTTGCCAAATGATCTTGAGAGGTTAAGACTCATGATGATGCAAATTGATTTTCTCCGTGGATTTCAGGATGGTTAAAATAAAATCTTTTGGAAAGGTAGAAGTTGCATGCAAAATTAAAACCCAAATTATCTAAATCTATGCAGTCTGTTGTTCTTAAGTAATGCATTCAGATCCTCCTGTCAGGAAAAAAGAGATAAATATGTACATATAGTAAGTATATAAGAAGGAAATGAGAACAACAGCAAAGCCAAGAAACATGTCTTGTGCAACTGTCAATTGTGAAAGATTGAGTCACTTAGGAAGAATGAAATAAGATAATTTTTTTACAATACTCTTCATGTCAGATCCTCAATAGTATTTCATAATGGCAAATACCAGTAAGCATTCTTCCACTCTTTACAACAGGCATAAACATACAGAGATTAATTGTTCAGCAGTAGGAAAAGTCAGTGGTGGAACCAGAGCATGAACCCAGAGTTTTAGCACTAAAACCCAGAGTGTAAAACCTTGCACATGACATTTAAGAGAGATATATTCACACTGTGAACTACAGTTCTCAATCTTCTCTTTTAGATGCAGCTTCCATGAGAGCCAATGAATCCAGTCTACTAGGATACAGCTATGCTACAAATATCTCTTGGAGCAATGAATGTAGTGCATTTCCTTCCATGTGTTTGGTATGTTCTTATAATTTTAACATGAGTATTTGAGCTTCTGTGAGAATGCACATCTGATTTCTCCCGTTGCTGAAAAACACAGGACAAGTCTTGTAGCATAGATGTGAAGTTTTATTGAGTGGCTGGCATAAGGTTGGTGTCTTGAAAAACATGTACTGAATTCCTATCTACAAGACATAAATGAGAATGACATACTGTGAATAGACATTGATGTACCGCATACCTCACACCCTTGTATCCCTATCTGTGTCAGTGTAAAATTTCCTTTCTTGTTGACCATTCAGCTCATTTAGCTGCCTAAACTACAGAGAACAGATTATGTCACTCATTAAGAAGCTCTTGTGAGCTGGGGCAGGTGTGCAGTATACTCAGTTCATGGTGAAATTAATGGGAAACGAGGATACTTGTACCTTCAGAAATTTATGAGTGTTATGTAGTTTAGCAAAACTGGATAAGATCCCAATTCACAGCTGCTCCTACCACTTCTCGGACGTACCTCCAAGATTTTTTTTTCATGTTGAAACACAATGGTCTTGTTCCTAAGTAAAACACAAGTACAATAATTAGTTTTTTAAACAAGGTGAAAAATTAACCACACAAACCAAGCCAGAAATTTAATGACAGTAATAACTTTTATCATTCGGTCATTTAATTTTGCACTTTTGTCTTACTTCTTATGATCCTCAGGGTGTTTTGTGAACATCGATCACAGTTCCAAGTCAAAACATCATTTAAATAAGTGGAGTTCTTTCTCTGCAGGTTGCATATATATATTTCTGAGCTACAGACTCGTGTTTTTCATGCTGACAGCATTCCCATTTTAAATGCCATGATTCTAATGATCTTCCTCCTTTCTGAAAGGTGTTCTGGAAAATGGTTATAGACATGAAGGTGCCAAGCTATACTGCAACATACAAAAGAACACGCATTTGATAACGTGACTTGGTTCTACAAACGGCATGAAGAGTTAGTGACTAGTTTCCTGTTGGACCTCTTACTAGAGTTTACATGTTGAATTAAAGCACACCTGCACTTGTTTTCCTGTGGAACACACTATGTCAATGTTGCACAAAATCACTCTAGTGTTTGAAACCTGAGATGAGCACTTCTTCCCTTGCCAAGAATTCACTGCAGCTACTACACAGAGCTCCAGGCCTCTGCTGCTATAAATGGCAACCTGCTATGGAGGTGATTGATTGCCAGGTCTGCACACACAGTTGATTCAGGGAACCTGAAAGGCCACAGAACTGGAATCTCTAAAGCAATTCATCTGTAGTTTTGATTTCTGACTATTTACTGTCCAACTAGTTGGCTGACAGTCTTGCTGGACTGCAAGGATTTGGTAGGCATAATCAAGGAGCAGAGAAGGTAAAGACAGAGTGGTGAGGCTCACAGGCCCATCAGCTCTGTGATGCAGTCCCATCTGCTCTTCCCAACTTCTGGGTGTCTTGACTGCAGCTCTCCAGTAAATCTGTACTAATGATTCCTGTCTGCCTCTGATTCCTTCTCCCACCCTTTCTCAGCACCAGATCATTTGTCCTGTACTGCTATATTCTTCTCTCCCTGTTTACTTTGGGTTACCAACTTATTTGTTTTCTGACTCCAGTTTCTGACTGTGTTTTAACTTAGCTCTTTGGTTTGAGATGACTCTTCATAACTCAAATGGTTGACTTGATACTGATGTAAGCATCTCTCACTTCTTTAGTACTCTGGTATTGTGAGCTTGTTCTGGTTATTTCCTTTAACATCAAATATTCTCCACATTCTCTAAGGGAGGAGATCATTGTGACCACCATTGCTTCATTTTCTCACCCCCAAAAATCTAGGTTTGATATTATGAAGTCTTTTCCAAATATAAGATTAAGCAATTTTTGGAATGAAAGAAACATCATAAAGGGTTTCTAGACAAGGTTATAGAAAGTACTAATTCGAGTCACTCTTGTTTTCCCCCCAGCACAGAGAAATGCACTACCTGTCTTGCAGAGGTGACTCCCATTCCAACATTTCAGTGATTGCTTTCAATATATTATGTTTAACCCTAATATATGAGAGTACATCCTTCTACATCATTAAGCAGTAATGAAGAAGAGAGACAGTGGTGTATGAATGGTATCACAAAATTGTTCTGTCATCTAAAACCAAAACAAATACAAATAAACATATCCATAATACTCACATTTCTTTTCTGAATGGGAAAATTTTGCTGTTGCTTCTCATATACTTATTAGGACATCAATTTTGGTTTTTTTTCCATGCAACTCTTTTTTAGAAAGGAAAGATGGTCTAGCAATGGTTAAGGCACAGGAGGAGGCATAGAAAAGAATATGCTGCATATAATTTTTCTATGAATGAACAGTTCTATATAAATCCCTTCTTTCAACCTTGGATCTTTCTGGATCTGTGTCAGCTATAGTCTAGAAGCCATGTAGCTGTGTTTGCACTCAACTTGAACAAACATGCCCTTCTGTAGGTGTCATGCTAACACAACATGCCTTCCGGAACAGAGCTAGTTTGTATTGTTTATCCACAATAGTGTGTCCGTGTCCTTAGAGTGAAGAAGTCCGTGTCCTTAATCACAGAAATGTGTCCTGCATCATAGTCACTGAATTCTGAGACCTCACAGGTTCCGGAATACCTTGAGACAATCTGAGCCTGACTTCAAGAATGCTGATCATCCAACACCCAAGGAGAGAATGAAACAGAGAAGTGTGATCTGCAGAACTCTATTTGATCAGATTTTTATATATGAGCAGAGCAAACAATACATATTTTAATGAAATAAGGTTAATTATGGTTTATGAAATATGTGCGTACTGTATCTTCATAATGAAATGTTATTAAAAATTATCATGATTTCTATGTGCACATATCTGTTTTTCCCTTCCTTAGAAACAAAGAAAAGAGAGTTTGTTTTCATTTGTATCTGCTGTTTTATTCATCTGAGTTATTTGTAATTCTGAACAGGATCCAGAATAATAATTTTGCTATCTCCCAGTTGATTATGTTAGAAAGGAATCTTTTCTTGTCTTTAATTGCATATATACACAGTGTATAAACAATTCTGTCTACAAGCTTCATTTAATTAAAAACACAGTATACAAAATATGGATAAATATTTCACCCAAAAGCCAGAAGTCTTTGTTTTCCTGGGAAGAATGGGACATGGATTCTGTGTTCAAAAAAGTTCAGTTTTCAGAACAATATAATTTGACTTTAGCCACAGAAATATTCCTGAAAACAAAAGCAGACATCTCACTCCTGTTGTGTAACAAGCTAAATAAAACTGGAAAGATAAATAATAATAGCCCAAAGCAGAGGCATCTCCAGCAGGTTGTCCCTGGCCACCTAAGGTGAGCTGGTCGCCACAAGCGGGGAGATGCTAATGTCTGTACCACCTGATACTGGTGCTATTAGACAACTCCCAGCATCCCTCAGAATTAGCTGTAATGTACTGTACTGTGCTTTTTGTTCATCAAACAGCAGCTGCTAAGAGATGTAGCCTTCAGGAGCATACAGCTGACTCAACCTGTTACATTTCACATCTACATGTACTTTATTGCCTAGGCATGTTGTATCTTTGCTGTAGTTTATAAATTCTCTCTCCCAGACCCCAAGCAGAATGCTTTGTATCCATTTGTGTTTGGATCTGCAAAACATCTTTATACCAAATTTTACTTTTAAAATATACAGTACCAAAAATGTGGTTGTGTGTAAAGGAGAAACAACAATTTTCTTTCACTGCAGTTCATTCTTTCCTCATTTGACAACAGTATGTTACAATTACATGGAGACACTTCACTGAATTCTCTGTAATGTCTTTCTTGATAGTTTATCTTTACTTCTGTTTACTATAGCCAGTCACAGGTCTAAAGGTTTGTTTAATATGCAAGCCATTTTGACGTGGTGTAATGAAACAACTCATACAACTATATGTAATATCCTAAAAGAATCCTAAAATTAAATTGGACCGCTGCTAAAAGATGTAATGCAGAAGCATAAAATATGTATGAAATTATGTAAATACACTGGAAAACATCTTCCAGCTAAACTTGTCCACCAGTTTTCTGAAGGCTTGCCAAACTTGAAATAAAAGCCACATTGAGGAGAATGTTTGGACATCTGGATACCTTTCCTTTAAATTCCAGGAAAATATTCTGTATCTAGTTTGAACTACAGCTACCTAAGTCGCTATTTCCACTACAGTCAAAATAGTTATTCTTTGTAATTTCCTGTTTGTCATATTACTTCTCTTCAACCGGCTGATCAAAGATACTCTCAATAATTTTGTAACTGTTTTTCCTGCCTAATTTTCTAGTTAGTGTTTTAACAGGCTCAATATTGTAAGCCAATTTTTTTCTTTGACCTGTTCAAGCTTTCAATCTTCAAACTTTGGACTTCATTCCACTGATAGTGCTGTACAATTTATTAAAATGAATTGAACACTGCAAAAATTATTAACAAAGTTCAGCAGTTCACCAAATTTAATGCTGAAAATTATTTCTGCAGTCATGTCCATGTCACAGGAAATTCCTTGAATACTGAATCTATCTTAGGCAATTTTAACCAGTAGTAAAGCTAGGAAGCAGGCCTTACACCATTCTGTGGCAGTTCTGTTGTCAAGGTTTATATACGTTGATGAAAAAAATGAAAAAATGAACCACTTTAATTTAGCTTAATCACTCAACAAATACTTCATCCTATTGCAGTTTTACTAAAATTTTTCTGGGCTGAGCTTAGGTTTTGTTAACCTTTACTTCATACTTGTTATGGTAGTATGGTAGTTCGGTATTCTTATTACAGGGGGTCATAGAATTTTCTTAAGTTCTCTACTTATTACAAGTCAGTTATCACACCTACTGAACATCAGTGAGAAATAGTAGTAAGAACATGAAGATTAATGTGTTTTTACCCCTCCTACACTGCTTTCCTACATATCAAAACATGTCAGCAAGAAATGAACTAAAAATTCATCATTAAAGTTTCACACAGTTTAAAGATAATAAAGATAATACAGAAACCAGTTATGTTAGCTACCAGTGCCCCCTGTGATCATTTTTTTCTGATAGATCAGGTTCAGCATCTCATTTTAGGAGTTTTCTTCTAAGCATAGGACGTAAATCTATCATGAAATTTGTGAAATCCTGTTAAATTTTATTCTGGGTAAAAACATCATCTCAAAGTGGAGCAGAATTTATTGACAGATTTGTTAGTTTATATTAACCTTTCATACACCACTCTGTGAGGCAGAAGCCAGCATGGGTCACCATATTTAAAAGTAAGATATTAAATTTTCTTTCTTTTTATGAAAAATAATATGAAAATAAAACATCATCTTGCCTCCAAACTCAAAGATCTATATCAAAAACTAAATTTGGAAAGGTCTTTCCTCTAGTAGACCTGCATTGCATGCACAAAACCATATTTGAATGTCATATGCTAGCAATGCATATACATGTTAAGTAGCTCATGTCTACCCCAGTGAAAATCTAAAGAGCAGGCTCAGAAGTCCAAACTGATGAGTGAGCATTACCCATGCAAAAAGTCATTTTCACATAAACTGGGTTTCTTTGGGTATATATTTTTACTGCTCAAACAGGGCCTCATAAGATGCTGGCGAGGGTCTTTATTTCACTGTACTGGATCTTCTGAGGGACTGCTGGAACTGCTCCTGGAGTCCATACATCTACCTAACCTCGGTGTGTCCCGTCATCCAAGAACAACTCTCTTGGGTGAGGAAGCTCAGTGATGTGGATATACTTGTTCTAATTGTGTGACTCACACTTACCCAATGTGAGAATGACAGGAAATGGCTCAGTATGGACATAAACTTTGCTAGACAAACACTATCAATAATTCAGGTACAGTATACAGTACAGGACTACAATGTGAATTTTCACTGAAAGAAGTTATTTCTCACTGAAAATGTAACATGGCAAAATACATGGAGAATTTTGAACAGTAAAGATCTCTTTTATAACACACACAGCTTTTGATTGCCTTGATTCACCTGAAAAAAGGAGGAGCTGATATCTCTTTTATTTCATACATTGAATTTGAAACTGTAGTCTGCAACAGTTAGCAACTATGTACATATTTTCTTTTTAGTTAGAAATTATCTTTTTAGAAATTATTATCAGATGATGGAAAAAAAAAAGAAATTACTTCTAAGAGAGTTGTCTGACCTGCCAATTAACAGAGAAAATTGGGTGAGATGCTGTAGCAAGTAAACTAATTACCTGAATGACTAGTTGGCACTTGACAAAATAACATGTCATGTTCATAGGAAGCCAAATACTGTCAGTTAGGCTGAGGGCACTTTAAAAAAAGAAGAAAAGAAATAAAAACAGTAAATTTAAGGAGAAGCAGAGATGAAGCAGAGCAGGGAGAAATTTGTTGAAGAGGAATACCGTTTTTCTCCTCTTGGCTCCATTTTAGCATAAAGAATGTCTTGTGTAATTCTGGTAGATCTGCAGTATCAAAAATACACACTACATGTGAAAAAAAAAAAAAAAAAAGCAATACTTAATGCAGCTAAAACCACTGAAGTCAAGGTTCTTTTAGTGGCATTACCTGAGCCACATTGTAAGTGTAGCTTTTTTCATCTTGGTCTCCTGTTGCCTATATTGGTTGAAAGACATGGAGGGCACAGGTTGTACGAGAGGAATAAATTAAAGTTTAAAATCTTAATCTGTGTCATTGCTATAGAGTTGATTTTGCTGTAGTCTCTATTTCTGTCAGGCTGGTCATGGAAAAATGTTTATTCTGATGTCATGAAATAAAGTCAGTGCTAGAGTGTTTGGTTAATTCTCATAGAAATTCTTTAAAGCCCATCTGTATCTGAGGGTCATCAGGATTTTATTCTCACAGAACAGATGAAAATGTGTTAATTTTCACAGAGCAAGTGAGATATTGATCAAAGTCACCTCCTTGTGTCCACAGTAGCAAGATTAAGTAATTATATTTAAAACAAATTCAAAGCACATCAAAAACTAAAACTTGAAGCATCTTCTGGAGTCAAAGTAGGGTCAAAGAGCTTTGCTTCCATGGTCACTTGTTTACTGATTATGGCAGCTGGTGCTTTTCTCCTGTTCTCTTCAAAGCCTGGAGGTATGTGCCTTCTCCCTTTCCAAATGCTGCTCATCTTGAAAAGCAGCACAGTTGATCCCTAAGAATTTCCTCCACAAACTTTTACATATGTGTTCAAGAGGAAAGACCAAAAGATAAAGAGAGCAAAAGGACTCTAAATCCTGGAGAGGCCAAACTCTTCTGTAGAAGGTGCCTCCATGATGGCCTCAGGCTACCTAGAATGACAGCCCCCAACACCAACAAGGTGGCTGCCAAGTACCAGGATATGTTCCTGATTGCCAGTCTTGGCAGATCTGGTATCAACACACAGGAAAAACACCTATTGCCCATGATTATGTATGCTTCCATTGGGAGGAGAAGTAGCAACTGAATATATCTCTTTTTTTTTTTTTTTTTTTTTTTTTTTTTTTTTTAAGTTTTGGGGTTGTTTTTTTTTTTTTTTCGTCCTTTTCCATTATGTTTCAGAGATTTGTTCCAGACTAGTAGCCTATGGGTTGGGGAGATGAGAATTCAGTCAGATACAGAGCACACAAAAAAGTGTGACAAATTTCAATGACAAGGTTATGTTAGTAGCTTATGATGTAGTGAAATGAAATCCTGAACCAGGGAACACAAACAGTGGTGTGCTATGTGCTATAGGCATCCAAGTTGGGGAGGTGGGGGGGAGGAGGCTGCAATTGGGGTAGGAGCACTGAGCCAGTGAAATCTCCATTGCCATTACAGTCAGCCTGTAACACACTGCTCATCAACAAATTAAGTCATTTTTCTTGCACGCAATATCAAGAAGTAGAGTGATGCAGCTGGTATTTAAACATCATGAAATATGTTATTAGACACGCACAGCTGGAAGTAAAGAAATACAATGTTTTGGTCAGAAGCTTTCAAGCCTGCTGGCTGAAACATTTAACATTTTACTTCCATCTGCGTATGTATTACAGAACTGGCTTGAACTTAACACATCACACTGGAGCAACTAGGAACTTTGGGGAAAAAACTTTTTAAAAACATTCTTTTCTCACCACTAGGCTTTGTCTCTGTATATAATAATCATGAAAGGACATAGCACAATCCTTGCAGAAATGATGAGCCAGATTCTTCATTTCCTGTTAGCTAGTAAGTATAACTATCCTGATCCTAACCACCATTGTGTCTGAGCATCTAATATGATGAGCACCTGCATAGATTTTATCCTTGCAGCTAGTAAGATGGAGGGGAACTGATCCCATTTTCCAGATGGAGATCTGAGACCTGCAGTTGACCAAGAGGCTTGCACAAAAGTTCACTCAGTCTGTGACTGACCTAAGAATGGGATCCGTGTTTCTTTCAGTTCTCTCTCACCCAGAGTAATCATACTAAATTTCCAGAATCTAAGGGAAAACTAGTTGTAAAGGCCAAACAATCTAAGTCATTAGCACACTCTGCTCAGAAAATGCCATACTAGGAGGATACAGGCCCCTGGAACTGAAAGATATTTACATTTTCTTTAGTTCAAGATTTCTTTCTGTACCACTCACTGTGTGAACAAATGCACACATGCACACAAAAAAGGAAATATCCCTACTCTAACACGTACTTTGCCATTTGTTGATAGCCAGGTTATCCATTTCCTAAGTCTTCTCAGCTCCTCATAATTTTTTTCATAAAACAAAACAATAGTGGATTTATTGAATTATATTCTCTTCAATCTGAAAAAAGTTCTTTTTACTATCAAGAACTATCTCAAGTCTAACTTCCTGAACTCTCGCTATTTACATTTGCTATATTACTGACTAAACATTTCCAATATTTTATACCTCACATATATTTACATTTCTTTTAAAAACTCAACAGAATAAGGAACTGGTATTCATCTTTTTATAGTGACATATGTGTATGTCTCTTTAGAAAAGTTAAAACAAGGTAGTAACATATCATACTCTTCCAAAGTCTCTTCATACTTTCCTTTCTGAATTTCTTTCCACATCAGACAATAGAGTATCTCTTACAATTTTAACATTAGTATTAAGTTTATTCTATTTTCCCCTCAGATTTTCAAGTTCCAATGTGTTACATAATTTTGTTAAATATACGGCAATATGGAAAGCCTTAGAATAAATCTTGGAGTCTGAGTAAAATGCAGCTCTGTTGTTTGAACTGTTTGGCAAAAAGAACATGAAGTGTATTTTCTTGGCAATCAGGAGAGTGTTGAGTTTCTGGCTTGAAAGAGCAGATGCACAAAGAACTCTTATCAAAAAGAATACAGGGACGTGATGTGATTAGCTAAATAAGTGCAGTACTGGGGAGAAAATGCCAGGTGATAGTGTGCTTTTTAATTTGGGAGAGAAAGGTGCTAACCAAATAGGAATCAATGACTGGAAACTGAAGCCAGCCACCTCCAAATTAGAAATCAGCCACATAATAATAAGAATAATTAAGTAATTAAACAAACTACTGAGGAATTCAGTAACTTCTCTGTATGCTCATCTTTACCAATCAAGATCAACTGCCATTTTTTAGACAATCTTTACTCAAATGCAAATTACTTAATACAAGAGCAACTGAGTGGAAATCTGAGACTTGATAAAGTAAAGATTCCTTCCTGCAGGTTGTGAAATCCTCATTAAAAAGGAGATGGACCTTCATTGGTTGAAACAGTAATTTTAAAACAGGAAAATAACAAGAAATTCAGGGTTTCCAGTACAAAAATATGCTTTTTTCTGTTGCTAATGCTAAAGATTCCCTTATCAGTAGTCATGATACTGAAAACAGAGACTAGATTACCTCAGTCCCTCATACACTCATTGGATAAAGCCAATATTTAATCCTGAAGTTAATCCTAACACAGAGAAAGTGAAAATGCAGATAAATTGTTAACAGGAGTCATTATGGACAGCTAAAGAATCAGCATGTAAATTGTGTTTCATAATTTCAGGTTTTAAAGTGCTGAGTACTCATTTAGAAAAAATGTTCCTTTATCCTCAGGGAAAAGCTCATCTATCTATATGGAAGAGAGCTGTGCCCTTTTAACTGTGTCAAATTTGTCTAAGTAAAATTATTGTTAAAATATCTTCTGAAATCAGTTCATAATCTTGAGTTAGATAAAAGGCAAAATAAATGAGCAAATGAAAGTCTGATAATTCTCTAGCATGAGTTAGAAGCCTAAACTAAGCCTCAGTAAACTTCTAAGGGAGACAATGATGCAGCATGCTGGCTGTTTTTTTGTAGAACCAACCCAACCAAGTCTAGAGGAAGACAAAAGAGATCAGAACCTTGAAGACAATGATTCTGATCTTCATAGTAGTTCTTCTCTTGGAAGGAGGATTCAGACTTCTAAACCATTTGTATGCTGTAAAAATCCAACTGTACACACACAAAAGCTGTGTTAGTATCATACAAAGAAAGCCTTTATATAAACTAGAGTCTGAGACATTATTATAAATGATTAATTACTACAGTAATTTTAAACTGGTAATCAGTGGCTTATGAAGTGGAAATTTATATGAAAATACAGATATTTTTGTTTCTATCGCTTAGAGAATATAAACTCCTGCAAATGAGGTTATTACCACACATTGCTTGCATATTCTTGCCAGTTTTGAAAAAGAAACTTTTCATACTAACTTCATTGTACATAAAGAGGCCTTCATGTTGTCTGATTCCCAAGTGGAATTTGAATATTTCATTTCAGGTAATTCCTTCCAGGAGCAAAAATGAATACAGTTAAGGAAATTCTTAGTCTTATTTAATTTAAAGTATGTCAATTATTAAACTACAAAAGTCAGGGTTAGTTTACCTTTGACTTTAACACATTCTTTTGTTGTTATTGATGATTAGGAACTGTGAACATCAACTGCACTGAGAAAGACTTAGGGGAGCAGTCTCTCTTACAAAGTACAGTCAATGGACTGGGGACTGGGAAGGTGGAATGGTAGAACAGGGCATACCTCAGAGCTGGTGTTGACTACAGGGCAAACCTGGATTATTATAACTGATGGAAATGCCATATTTGATGCACAATCTGGTGAGGAGAGAGATGAATTTAAAAGAGATGAAGATACCATAGAAAGTGGGTTTGGTTAAACCCATACTGACATCAAGAACTGTTGAAGGGGA
Source organism: Calypte anna (assembly GCF_003957555.1). Lineage (NCBI taxonomy): Eukaryota > Metazoa > Chordata > Aves > Apodiformes > Trochilidae > Calypte > Calypte anna. The sequence goes on from NC_044245.1 coordinate 121,562,155, forward strand.
AAGCTGTGGTATTGTTTACTTCAGCTTCTTTCCACTGAACGCCTATCTGTGTCTTAGATATATCACTTGAAAAAGCTACAACTCTTCCATAGCTGTTGGACACTGGATGATACAGGAAGCATGTAGGTCTTTTGAGTTTTGTGGGAAGAGGTTTCTTCGGCACAGCAGCAGTAAGCAAAATTTCCCTTGGCTGAGATAAGAGGTCTGAAGTCTGTCTCAAGAAAATGGATAAATTGCTTAAGATTTTATATTATTTTTCCCTCAAAATAACTTGAAATCACTCTTAAAGACTCAGAATCCAGGACTTTACAATATAATGTATTAGCTGTTTGGACACATTCTCTTTCTCTAAAAAAAAAAAAAAATCTTTTTTCTTCCCATTCTGGATCCAAACATTCGTGTCTATTTTTTCCTCTTAATGTTGCATTCTACCTATTTTGTCATATTTATTGTCAGTATCACAGAATAAGCCTGATCGATAGACAGGTTCATTTTTCCACAGTCATGGAATCTCAGTCACTTTCTCCTCTGTGAACAAAGATTTGTACACAGCAAGAAATTTGTGTTTTCCAGATGTTAATCAATGCCTGCATACAATCCCATCTTCTTCAGCTTTCCTCACAACTAAAGAGACAAAATAGTTAACTGTAAAGCAAATTTCACTGCTCACACAGTCTAGGTTTACCTATGTGCAATGCAGGGAATAAGGTAATTTATTATGAATATAATTTATCTTCTAATGTGGGCAGCCTATATATTCCAGTAAATGTTTACTTACCGTTACTTTGCTCTAGTTAACCAGAAAAACACTGAATAGAAACAGCTCACTGTATACTTTTCATATAAATTACACAAAAGGACTCTTTTCCACTGGCCTAGACAGTACTATAAGTACTCAATAACAAAAACATGATATTGATTCTATAAATGTGCTCCTAACATATAAAATAATATATATTGCTTGAGAAGATTGGACCTATAGAAAAAGTATTTTTCTAATCTTTAAAACTGGCTCAGGGAGAGATACAGATTTAATGTTGCTTACAGTTCCTCCCATGAAGTCCCCTAAAAATGCAATAATATCAGAGCTGTGAGATTCTTTTGTCCCACTCCCAGGTCTCCAATTCTTCATCCAGCCTGTAAGCCTTGGTATGTTGGACATGTGACTTGGGGAACGAGAAGATACAGGATGGGGGCTTTACAATGAGGTAACAGGTCTGGGGACAAAGTCAAGGACAGGGTATCAAGCTGCACCAGGGAAGAGCTCAAAATCAGGTCACTCCCCGTGGCAACACAACATGGCAGCCTTGTTCTGCAGAGCTCTGGGTGCCAGATGCAAGCAGCTGGTGAGCCCATCAGCTGTGACTGGCAGGAGGCCACCACGCAGCCTTGGGAATGCCTCAGTTGTCAGATGTGCATAGCATGAGGCCTGACAGACCTACTCCTCCCGTGAGATGATGCTGTTTTGTACTTCACAGATCAATCTTGCATCTCCTATTTATTTAATCATACATTCATTTATTCATATTATGTCCCAGACTTCTATGAAATCAAAGTTGGGACATTAATTTCTCATCTGAAGAATTCAAATGGGGAGCCTTAAGTGTACCTTCTTTTACACTGTCCAAGTAAAATGTTACTTCTCAAGAAACTGGCAGTAAATACATCATCAGACAGAGCTGCACATGGTAGGGATCTGTAAGAGTGGCAGGCTGTCTGCAGCCCCCTTCCCTCCCTCTAAGGCTGCCAAATTCAATAGCCAGTAAAAACACGACATTAAAATGCTATCACTGACTTAGAAGTGCTATCAACCCTAGACAGTGCACTCTTTTCACAAGCTCATTTTCCACAGGCAGGAAAATCAAAGAATCCAATAAAAATGGAAAAATCATCTGGGAGAAGAGGAAAAAAGGGAGGCACAAAAGAAAAGAAGGTCCTCTGCAAGGAAGCAATGAGAAGTTGGAGACAGTTTTAAGTACTCACAGTTCCTTGGTAGAAAGAAAGTAGACTGGGCTAATTTCCCCCCGTACACAGAGCGGCATTTAGAGACAAAGATGTCCATCATTTCAGGAAGAAACCTGAAAAAACTTCATCAACTGGAATTTTTAAAAGTTGAAATAGCTACAATTCCCCTGTGTTCTCTACTGGCCCTGCCGCTTTTCTCAGTCAAGGTCCCATCAAGGAAAATAACTACTTGGTCTGTGGAACAGCCACAGTCCATGTCTTTTTTCACAAATTACATGGGTAAATTGAGGCAGGGAATGACTAAGACTGTAGTTTGGTTTTTATCCACAAGCTACCTTAAAAGAGGTTGATCTGTGTCAGATTTTCCTCTTCTGTCAGGGAATGAGGATCGTACATTTTAGAGGAGAGAGAAAGGTTGTTATGTTTCAGGTGTCCTGCACCTGATGTGAGGGCAGAGCAGCTGTGGAAAGGACAGCATCTCTCTTGCCCACTTGACAGTTCATCTACACTGCTGCTTTAAAGACATTATTAACTGGCTGGTGGCACAGGATTTAGATATGTTCTCCCATATTATTTGGAGTCGTACTAAACCTCAGGGTATCCTGCTTTTTCTGGCTGTGGTGTTCCACTTTCTTTATAAAATAACAGCTTTGAACTCCACCTCTGTCTTGATGCCCAGAGAGGCAGTTGATAGGAACCTGAAGACAGCTATAGATGTCCTACAAAAGGCAGTGCAGATCTCACTCATAGACAAATGTGTGAAGATCTCAATCTTTATTTTCTAACAGAACCAGGAAGCTTCTGTCCCCCAGATCTAAAATTCTCTTGCTGCATTCAGAACCTTACAAAGCTCTGATAAGAATGAAAATGTAGTAGTGAGCATTTATATCCACATCAAACCATTTGTTCTAAAAGAACTGGTTTTCTATATATGTAGAGAGACAGGAATTAGTTAAATGAGATGAAACACAGCCACTTCTGCAATGGAGCGCAGCAAATGTGTAACTCTACACAATAGTTGAGGACAGGCAGTAAGGATGGATATTATGACCAGCTGAAAAAGTGTTCTCTGGTTCATGAATATAGTTCAGTTTTGTTCCATTTATGCGGCCTTCTTTTCCCTATCCAAGCAGCTGGGGCATGATAGTGAAATCCTGCCTTTCACTTTTAATCACAAAGGCACTTTAGTTTCGGTCAGGAATGCACTTTATTTTTTCAACAAAAATGGGAAAGCATCGACACTTTCAAAACACATACTTTATATCACAAAGGGTTTGCTTAATCATGTATGTGGTTGTTAGAGCACTTTTGCCTTTTAAACACTTCTGAGAAGAAGCTGCTTTCATTTCAGTCTAGGGTGCAAGAGTATATATATCTGCAGTCATGCTGTAACTCAGTGAGGTCTGGCACAGGAAGCACCTGCTTTTAACAGAAGTTCAAGCCGGAGATGAGAAGGTAAAGATCATCCTGGGGTTTAGCAGCTTTTATCCAATCAGAGGCCAGGATTTTCTTAGCCTGTGTTAATAATTATTACTTAAGCATGACAACCTCAGATAATTTTGCTTCCTTGAAGTAAATCTTCCTTGGATCTTATGATGCAGCAGCTCCTCTATCTGGGTCGTTATTCATTGTTACACAGTATAATGCCACTGAAGGATTAAGATGATATTAGCAAATGCATTATGAAGCCACAAGTAATCAAGCTTAATGTAGAGTGAGATTCCGAAGTAGCAAGTATTCAGACTAAGATGTTAGCAGTGTGTTATGGAAATGGTTTAATCTCTGGTTATAAGTAGCTAATATATGCTGAATTTTAACATTGGTGGGGCAACTTCGATTAGCATCTCCAAAATACATAATCCCCATAGCAATCCCACTAAAAAATGGGAGCTTAATTGTTGCCTTACGGTCTAGTACCTTTCACCTTCACATAATGCTACCATGATGGCTTTTCAAAACAGCAAGAAGGAGAAGAAGAAAGAAGAGAGGAGAAAATCAACCAGAAGAATTTGTCAGCAAGACACTTTAACATTCGTTTCAAAAGTCATAGATTACAATTTAAAATGGAAGTCCCCTTTTGAACAAAGAAGGAAAGGTTATGAGAAAATACAGTTTGAAATTATTGATGTATAAAGCCATACGTGATTGTATCTGTCCTATAGCTCCCCCAAATGCACCAAATGGATATTGCTGAAACCTCATGGAAATAAAAGCAAGATTTGACTACAGTGATTCTCATTACTGCACAGAATGCAGTCTCACATGGAATACCTGTTTTTTGGTTTTTTTTTTCATTTAACCTACTTTATGGACTGCACATCAGATGGGCTGTATGTTTTTGACTCAGATAACCTTGAAAATATGTAGCAGTCATGAAAATTATTATTCTAGAAAAAGAAATAAATTGACCATTGATTGTCCTTTTCCTTTATTCTACTTTCTCATATAAGCATCCAAGTGTAACGATTGTGAACTCAAAGGATTTCTGTTTCAATGCACTTTATGGGTAATGAAGTTGGCAGATTCAGATTTAGTTCTTTAAGTATTCTGTTTTGTTGTTTGGTTGTCTTTTTGTTTTTGTTTTGTTTTGTTTACCTGGCAAATAGTGTAGTAATTATCTCTTTTCTAGTACTGAACTTTCTTTTTCTATAGATATTTCCTCAATGTTACACCAGAGCAGGAAGAAAATAACCAGGAACACTGATGCAACAAAAAAAAAAAAAAAGCTTTAACTTGTCTAGAATAGTTGTGAAGTATGTGAGACATTGCAATTTATTATTACAAACAGGCTCATATTCTCATCAGATATTGTTAATCACAGCAGATTCACTTATCTATTTTGCATGTTGCTCTTGGAGAATAAAAAGCACAATATAACTTGCCACCCCAGCTCTACTTCAAGGCCTTTTTGGCATCAAATGAATAGGGCTTTTTATTAAATTATCTTTTCTGAGATTCTCAGGAAAATATTCTTTTCTTCCTTCATTCAGTTTTTCAGAGCCAGGGTGCTGATGACACTCAGAAATCTCTTGGTATCTTTACAGATTATTTTTTCTTCCTTGATTTTGTATGTCAGAATTGATTCCCAGACATATTTATCTACATTTTGTTAATTGTAATTTAAAATTGTATTCTAAAGGGTATACATTTAGACTATAGTAATTTTGAAGGCGAACAGTTATTTCATTGGGTTGTCACTCCTTCTAGAAATCAAACCCTCCCTGTCATATATAAATAGATTGCTTGATATACATGCAATATCCTGTCGGTGTCATGCACTCTTTTCTTTAATCTGACTGACATAGCACATAATAAAATGCTCACTTCAATATATGTCTGTTGCATTTTGCCTAATTCTGGGCTTAGTTTAATATTAGTCATGAATATTTCCTACAACTTGATATGAATTTGAATATATAAAAGGCACATTTTATGTTCATGCTGCAGCACTTGCTTCTCCCATATATTTTATTGCTTTCCCTGCTTGTGATGAATTAAGTCATCTGAAGAAAAGAAGAACGGGAAGCAACAGGGACCAGAGCCGTTATCTTTATCCACAAGCCAGGTGTAACGTGTGAGAGGGAGAATTGCCTTCTTTGCACTTTATTTTCCATAAGTAGCTCACAGTGGTGAGCTGAAGGGAGCCAACCTCTCCAGTGGTCATTGCAAGAGGAAATACAGAATTTCAATATATTAAATCTCAGGCTTCTTTTCATACAAAGGTACTTGATCACAATATATCAGCAATTTTATTCCCTATAATTTATATGGATTGTTTTATTGAAACATTTTGTTTCAAAATTAAACATCTTGTTTCCCTTGTGTCCTGCCACATATCTAAAGCAGTATCTTCTTCAGGTAAAAAGCTGTTTCAAATCCATGCCCTGGATGCTTCGGTTTTTTTGTCTGCGTTTTTAGAAGTGGAAATTACTGTAATGAATAGAAATATATTGGGACTTTTCTCATGTTCCCACCAGGGAACATTCCTAAACATTCTGAGGACAATTTCACAAAGACAGCATGTGTATACAACAGTCTACTTATACACATATAATTGAAAGGAGTCTCTTTAAGGAATCTGTAAAGCAATGATGAACCATTTGCTTGGTCGTCTTCTTAAATTTAGTGCTAGAAGCAGACAAAAGGTGAACCACTCTTTTAAAATGTATTTGAGCTCAATTTCACAAGGAAATACAGAACTTAATCGACAAAGGGTCTCTAACCCTTCCCAGCTGGATTTTAAGATACCTTGTACAGTAAAATCTTCCTGACCGACTTTCAAACAAATGGTCTAGTGCTAAGGTCTCTTGTAATAACTGTTCTCCCTGAACATCTGCTCTCAGTTCAGTCATTTTATTGAACTGATCAGAAGGGTCATTTTGGCCCTGGTTTCTGGTTTTATGCTGAGATACACATTCAGATTTTGTTTTGGAAGGACTCAGTTGTGAAGGACTGATCAGAAAATGTTTATTCTTCCATGTTATATAAAAACTGCATTGAACAGTAATTATTTTCATTGTAATTGGAGAGTTGATGGGTATTCTCAAGTTTTCCATCTGTTTTTTCCTGTTTCTGAAGAGAAGAATGCATTCAATAGAGTATCTTTAGAAAATAAAATTATCGACCTGTAGTTTGACTTCTGTTGTAGAACCAAATACCCATGCTCCTACTTCAATAGCTGAGAAGGAAAAATTAGGCAGATGTTCAGAGACACTTTTTTTATTAATTTGTGATATTTTGACCTGTCCTATGGCTATTTGCTCAACTGAAACACATACAAGCTAAGGTGTTTTTAGCTTCATCCTTTTAAAAGGCCAGAAAATGAATGTTGCAAGAGGGAGAACAAGCAATGGCTGCCATTTCTGGACATCAGCAAGTCAAAGATTTTTAAAGTACAATTCCATTTCTGGCTTGCTATTCTGCCTACCAAGACCTGCATGTAACTTGTTGCTCTTAGAAAGTCTATTTCACCATTTGGCAATTGGTGGTACTTTTTTCACAAAACCTGAAATGGAACAGACTTTCAGATTCTATTGCTAAACTGCCTGTGTTTCCCTTGTTTTACTTGTCATGCAGAAGTACAGTGCGTTCTGTCTACAGATTGGGTGACCTTGCCTCCCTATGGATAGAAATGATGGAAAAAATGAACCACTGTCTAAAAACAGATTAGATGCCAAACCTAGTTAGATCTTGCCTAATCCTATAAAAGTATGTCAGTTAGGGACTTACTTGACCTAAGGAAAAAAAGGATCTGAAAACACTATCCTAGCTGATTACTTATTCAGCTTGATTATACTGCAGCCACAGCTTTATTACAGCAGACAAAGTATGGCCATGCAAATTCAGCCCACTTTCCATCACCCTAGGTAATGCCTTCACACATCATGTTAAAATGTATTTTTATTCAACAATACAACCAAACTAGAGCAGATTAATTGCCAAACAACACAGTGAAATCCAAACAGAATTACTTCCTAGTTAGACAAGGCTTTTGTAAGTGTCCCACATTGTTCTTGATGAGTGATTCTGACATGCCTGAGAAGTTTTATAGCACTAATGACACCATTACAATTGTTATTTGAATCCTGAGTTACTCTTTGCTATTGTCTTAATACCAACAGGTTTTTTATACGTAACTATTGTCAACATGTATCTGTTAAGATAATTAAATAATTTTTAAATTGTTCTTTCTTTCTCTCTTCCAGAAGAGAAATTATTAAATGTGGAAAAAAGAAAAAAGGAAGAAAGAAAAAGAAAGAAGGGAAAAAAAAAAAAAAAGAACCTTTGAAGGAAGGTTTCTCTCTCCAGCAGTAGAACATATTGGATGTTACACACTGGATTCAGTGTTATTTTGGTGAATGCTATAACAGTCAAATTAGCTAACCCAAAGGGAATGAAAAAGGTGTTTAGAACTAGTGACAGTACTTCAAAAAATGAGGCTGGGTCAAGCACTATATGAGCACTAAAGCGAGTATGGAGTATAATAAAGCAACTTGTTTTTTTGAATAGCTGGGCACAGTGTAGGTAAGCCTATTGTTCCCCAAAGGCTGCTTGCAGTTACTGTTAACGCACTTCTGTGCTTTTACCAGAGCCTTCAGTAGCTGTGACAGTGGTTGCAAATGTGATGCTCATGACAAGTCTGTCTGCTTCTAAAGCATGTGAAGAAAGCTGAACACTTTTAATAATACTAATGGAGAGATTATCTTTAGCTTCTGATTTTTTCCCTTTTGAAAATAAAAGTGGGAGGTTTGTTTTAACACTCTGCCCTTCTCAGAAAGGTTGTAAGAAGCAATTGAGCCCCCTCTGAAAAAAGCTTTTTTTCAAGTTTTTCACTTAATTAAAATACGATATTTTAGCTTTCCAGAAGAGAATTCTTCACCACTACCTTTTAGAAAAATAAAGCGTAATAAAAGCAGCAATCCTCTGTTAGTATAAATGTGTTTCTGTTAGTTTGTATGCACAAAAGGATAATTATATACTTTTAAAGTCGCCACTAAAGAGCCAAAACCTGTTCCACAGCTTCTTTATTAAAGATATCTTAATACCGAAGATAATATTAAAGGCTACACAAGTAGTCAATTAGACTGCATTAATATGCACATTTCTGCAGAAAGGAACACATAAAATGTTTTGAGATTATTATTTAGGAGTGTAAAAGAAAGACCAGACTCATAGACTAACTGATGACACTCTGCATGTACAGATGCACATATGAATGCTCTCTCTAAAGCTCTAACAACACTCATTTTCACTGTTAAATAATTTTAAAAAATGTGATGATTCCTTTTTTTTTTTTTTGAAGACTAAGAAGTTATTCTGAACAAAAATGAGTTAGCTAATATCCCAAAATAAGAAAGATTTCATACAAATTCATCAGATATTTTATGGATCATATTTTCCAGACATGTTCTAATGCTTTGATAGACCATGCTGCCCTGTAGAATGCATAACTCCCTCCTTCCTATACAATACAGGTAAATTTACACTTGTCCTTTCCTGTAATTTTTATTTCTCTGCAGTGGTTTAAATTTATGCATGTCCCATTTAACTAATTATTCAAACTATACAGCAAATTTTATCAAGTCTGCCAGATGTAGAAACAAAATTTCAGTTTTACTTGTATAATTAAATCATGTTGGAAAATTAAAATTAAGGACATTGAACAATTTTTACACATTTCATCAAATATTGAACACCAGTTCTGTTCCTGTGCCTGTGTGTCTTTCTATCTCTGCCTATGTGTTCATGCTGCTTCTGTGCTCTGCCACTGGGTTCAGTGTGTTCATCTTTAAAACTGAGCCCCACTGGGGTCTGTGTTATGCTCTGCAATATACAATCCAACACAACTTATCACACTGTGACAGCTAATATTTAAAAAACACATGCGTATTTTGAGGTTTGATAACTGCTATCAATCTCGATAATGGGTATAGAATCCCAAATTCTGACAGATACCTAGTGGAAGGGACATCCACTGTGAACAGCTAGTGCTGAAGAAAATGAACACGAGAGGCAGATAGTCTGTGTATCTAATTACAGATAAAACAAATAAATAATAGAGTAAAAGCAATTAAAAATATCTCCTGAGGTTTTCAAATTCAGAAAAGGCTGTAAGACAAGACCACCAAGACCCCCTAACTGGTTTTAATTGCATATTTTGATATTGAATGTTTGGGGTCTTATCATCTTATGGATTTTTCTTTTTAATGGTTATATTTTCAGGACTCCCAGTACAATTCAACGCAGTACCTTAGTTTCAAAGAAGCTGCCAACAAGGGATAGAGTAACGTGTAAATGCGGGGCTTTGAAGCTTTGAAAAGGCACTCTTAAGAGAGAGTTAATCAAGTTAGAGTGACCTCCAAAAGCAAAATTGCAGCACAAAGCATAATGGGTAATGCTATGTAAATTGCCATGTATGCAATCGCGATGTTATTATAGCAAGACCAAAAGGTGGTAGCTAATGACCTCTACATTTGATCTCTGGTTTTCCTAGGGGCTGACAATGTCTCTGGCTGAAACAATAGCCTCAGCCTGCTGATGAGCATGGAGAAGGGTAGGACACCAGTCTATAGATGCTTTTACAGCCTCAGTGGGCCAGAGCTTGGTGCTGCTGAGAACTGGAAGTACTGTTATGAAGCTGTTGTTTAAATCTGCACTGCTTTAACCAAAATGCCATTATCATTACTATTATCACTAATAATAATAATTCTAATTTGATTAAAATTGCATATTCTTTCCCCAACAACATTTATTTTACAGAATGAATATATACTTACATAGGATGCTTGGAGAAAACAAAACAAAACAAAACAAATCAAAACAGATTTATTCAGTTTTGCTACTTTGATTTTAATTCTAAAAATTTTAATCCACATAATTTTATGCTATTTTACATTGAAACAAATATTCCAGAACTTGAATTTCTTCTTCAAATTATGCATTGTTTAAAAGAGGAAAAGGGGAAATACTTTTTTTTTTCCCCTGCATTCTGTGCAAAATCCTATACAGAGAATTTTCCAGGTGAAAACAAATAAGGTTTAGTTTAAGGACTTAGTTTAAAATGAACGTATTACTTATAAAAGTATCACAGTTAATTATTAGAAAATAATAATGCCTCTACCCAAAGTCGTGTTTAATGTTGAATTTCTTTCAATAATGTGCCTTTTTCTTAATAAAAATTGATGAAATTGTATTTTACTTACAATACCTTCTTTAGAGACCAAAAATATTGCTAAATAGACAAGTAAATTCTTTTTTAATTTTCAAATAAGTAAGAGATGCTAGGAATTGTAAAGTATTATTTTTATTTAGTACGTGTTGTTAAAGTAATTTGCTATCTTAATTATGCATTTTGTACTTAGGTTTAATAACAAATTGTTATGCACTCTGGCATGGATTTTCTCTTTGAAAGACATGATGCAAGGGCCCAATTGCCTCAAAAAGGGACATGATTTGATCTTGTAAGGTGTAATATTATAGATGAAGGATTTCATTTTTAGGCTCTGTGTTGACTTATATTATGTATGCAAGCCTAGATTTACTTTATATCTCACTATTGGTTTAGCTCATGACAAAATGAATTAAACAACGAATAGGTTACAGATATTTCCCTCGGGATGAAGGCACTTGATCTTTTTGTCTATTTTTCTACATAACATTGAAATCAAAACCTCCTGAAACTTATGATGAATTGTTTGCTTCTCTATTTTTATTTTTTGAAGAAATGCAGTATGTAGCAAAATAGTGATGAAGAAGGAGACCTTTTAATTAAACACGCTTAGATATTAACATTTTACTTGAGTAATTTTTTGCACATTTCAGGTAATATAACCCATGTGTATTTGTGTAGCCCTGATAATCCTCCTACACGCAGTCAGAGAGAGACTGTAACAAAGGAATAGCAATACAAAACAGAGAACAATTCTGCTTGATTTTCCATTGCAGTCATTTTATCAGGGACAGGGAATATTTTACAGTCGTGCACAGATGAAGGCTGCATGCATTCCCCAGCATTAAATTGTGGTAGAAAATGAAAAACCTAATAGCATTTTGATGTATTCCAGTTAGGTTTTCCATTAAGAGAAAAAGGTGATATGTTCACACCATTTGTCAGGAAAAGAAGAAATGAAGAAAATGTTGACAATTTCATTACACTCTGGTTATGGGGTGATCTGAACTTACATATTACAAGCCAAAAAATAATTGAAAAAAAAAAGAAAAAATAAAGATATTATTAGTTGAAAACACTACTGTTTATACTTACTTTAACTTCTGATGCAACTGTAGAGTTGATATAACAGTATGAGCTACAGATTTTAAGAGAAACATTTCATATAATTCACAGCCTTGTTAATATAATCTTGTATTGCTTTGAATGACATGGCATCAGACCAGTTCCACACTGAACAGTTCTCTGATAAACCTAGTCCTTAAAAATATAATAGATAGTATAAAAGGTGCTTCTAAGTCTGATACTTGTTTTTAAGCTCTGCATTTTTCAGGAAATATTGTTCTCGTTTCAGTTCTCCTTTACTTCCTTTCCCTTCTCTCTCTCTCTCTCTTTTTTTTTTTTTTTTTTTAATTGACTGTAGGGTTCTCAGCTTTTCTGTTGAGAATATTTCCCCAGAGGAAACAGTGACTGGACATTTCATATCAGAGTCAAGGAACTAAATGTGTATTTACAGGGTGCAAGAGACTTAAGCTTTAGCTTCAATCTGCTCAACTGGAAAAGCTGTTGTACAATGTATCTTTAATTAAGTTTTATTATTACTTCCACAGAGCTTCATATTACAAATAATAAAATTAAGAACAGATATTTGGGTGGAAAGGTGATTATAGCTGTGCTCAGTGGGATTTCTGTAATTATATGTCACTAGTTGCTCTTCACAAAAATATATTTGGAAATTAAGCACATAAGATCAGCAAAATGCATTATTTCATTTCTTCCCCCAAAGATACCAAAACAAGACAAACTGAAAATGAAGAATTTATGCTGTGCTGAATTATTAGTTAACCACTTACTGAATTCAGCTGCCCTCAGTTTAAAAGGTGATGAAGTATTTGCCTAACTGTTACACTACAAATACCTTATACTGAACACAACATTGTCACGTTTACTCTTGAAATGAGTGCATGCTACTCTGCCCTAGTGCCGAAGCATGAACATACCTGGAGATATAGAGACACCCTTGCTCTGTAAGCTTCACATTTACTTCCATGCTGTAGAACTGAACTATATTGTGATCTTTCCTTAATAAATATCATGATGGAGAATGAGTATTCTCAGAGTAGTGTGAAGAACCAAGGAAAAACTTATTTAAGTGCTTTACACGCACTTCAGTTTACCCGTTGAGAAAATAAATGAACAAACAATAAATGTTCATACAGCTCTTCTCAAAAGCCTACATAATGATTCTTTGTTTATTATTCCAGTTATTTTTGTAAGTTTTATTCTATGCTTTAAAAAGCCTGAATTTCTCTTATTTTTCCAGAAACATGACTCTGTTAGTGCTAAGCCAACTGAAAAAAAGTGACAAATTCTGTGGATCCTGCATTCAAAAAACTGTATAACTTTTTAGTGGAATGTAGCACACCAAATTACATGTAGTGATTGTTTCTTCATAGTCATTTATGTGAACGATCAGTAAAGTTACTTTGCTAGCTGTGCATAGATGGTTTAGTTCAAATTCTGCAGAAATCAATGAGGAGTGGAAGGGACTGTTTGGTTTCTCATGGTTTTGTATCAAGTCCCATCAGGAGTTAACCATCTCTGAATATTAAGCATATAAAGAAAATAGATTAATTGTATGCTTCTTTTTTTACCATATTCTTTCACACACTTTGGGACAAAGTTACAGAGCAGAGACACCTCAAAGAATTATTTCCCTGGTGGAAATAACTTCCAGTTCAGAGTCAAACTGTCCACAGTGGAGTATTTGATGAGGGAAAATTACTGATTAAAAATTACTGATAGAAGTATTCACCTCTCCTGTCGGAGGTGAATTATATATATATATATATATAATAAATATATATATGGCAAACGGTAAAAGAGGGCAAATAATACTGCCCATGACTATCCCTCTTTGATTCGACAAGAAGGTGGGAAAGAAAATTGTATATGAAAGTTATAGACCTGGAGGCCAGCACAATATAACAAAGAAACACTGGAAAGCACTTGTCATATCATGCTACTAATCCTTAAAGCATTAAATATAGGTTGCTAAAGCAGACAGAAAAAATCTGCATTATTAAATTCTTTCATGCATTTCTCCAGATGTAGGTGGAACCAGTCGTAGCAGTCATTGTCTAACAAAACAGATACAATTACTAACACAAGAAAATAATTTATAGGTAACTCCTTAGACATATGCATATGGATTGACATTCAGTCTATCTATGAAAAGATTGTGAGTCCCTGGAAAAATAAAAAAAAATGGAATAATGGCTTCTTCCTTTCCTGTTGTAGACTAGAAACGATACAGCAAGGAATACCAAGGATCAGTGTTTCTCTTCATAAAACAAGTCTTAATATAATTTTTAGCACCACTAACTCAAAGTTAGACAGCTTGTTATAGAAATGTCTATGACAAAGCAATAGCCTTATATGTTATCCTTCCTGAAAGAAATCTCTAAGGCAATATTAACAAAAAGTCTAGATGAAGAAAACAGTGAAATCACAGAATCATCGGTTTTTCATCCAATAGCAATGGACAAGTCTTTAATTAGCCACAAAATAACATGCTTTTTGCAAACACTCTTTGCCTCACCCAGAAATCAGGATAGACAGATCTCTAGGGATGAATCAAGATTATGCTCTAAGTTGTGTTTAGGAACAGGACAGGAAGGAAGTTAGTAGGCTTTAGTGAAGGCAACTAAATGTCACTCCTGGATATTTAGATCTTATCATCAGTGACTGTTATGGGATGTCCACAGAAGCCTATTCTTCTTCAGCCTACATTGTCTACATGTGTTTATACACACATTCACCTGCAAATTCACATGCACACAGTTGTATGTGTGTATAGTGATACAACCTAGTAATAGCTAGAGTTGTAAATGAAAGCACATGAATGACTGGAAATATTGGAAATGTTGTTTCATGGGCTAATTTAACTTTAGCATTCCTGTCAATGATGTAATTTTAAAAAGTTGTTCAATATTTTTGGTAAAGAAACAGAGTTCGTTTCCTGCCACATTTCTAACCAGAAATTTATGTTGTGTTAGCATGCACACAGTTCATCAACACCATGAGAGCTTTCTAATACCATTAGTACAGTTATCTGCCTTTCAACCTAACCCATGTAAGCTCCACCAGCAGTTATCATCCTCTACTTCATAAAGTCCTACATGCAGATATTTCCTTTCTTGGCTCTTCAAACCTTTATCTTTTGATCTTGTGTTATGCTAGTTATCATCCTCAAATACCTCATTCCTTTCTTTTCCTTACCCTTCCAAAACCTGCCATTTTGCTTTGTTTTTCCTTTCTGTCTCTTAGTGAGCTTCTTTTTTCCTTCAGGTTTCTAGAAAGCCAGCACAGAAGATATATGAGGAGAGGGTTTTTTGACCTTTCTTCTGAGTCTCAATGACACTGCACCACAAAATATCCTGGTCTCTAAATTGGAAAGGTATGGATTTGATGGATAAATGACTCACTGTATAAGGAATTAGCTGGATGTTTGCAGTCAAAGAGTTGTGGTCAACAGTTCAATGTCCAAATATTGACCAGAAATCCCTTTCTCAAAAACATAGATGCTCTACAGATAGTGTGGATATCCCTAGTGGAAAAATAACAGCTTTTAAAATGCAACTGCAACAAGTTTTCTTCAGTTTTATTTCCAGGAATACTTAGATTGTGATGCAACTTGAATGCAAAACAGATATTTGGCATTAAACATTTTATCCTATAGAGTTGGAATCTGGAAAAGTTTTGTCTAGCTGAAAACAGTCTCCTTCAATGGCAGATTTTTTTTCTTGCCTATCACCATCACAGGTCCTGTAGTATCTCTTCCAGGTACTCCAGATATGCTGTAGGTGTCAGACCTCTTTCCCTGTGTCCATGGTGGAAAAGATTTTCTCAGAAAGTGCAGATTGGCCTGACCCTCAACATGTTTCTGTTGAGTGTTGTTTCCTCTTCCCTTCTTGGTGGTTTTGGCTGTCCTTCTCCTCATCCAGGGTCCACTGGGTGTGTACCCATTAAGCAATTTAAATTTAAGTTTTAACCTGCTTCTTAATGCATTTATCAACTCAAAGTAAAGCACTGAAGATATAAAGAATGATATTACAAGAATTATCACACTGAAAGTCTTTTTTCCTTATGTCCTTTTAATTTTTCCCTCTGTATCATTCTTAACCGTTGGAAATAAAAATCAAAAATCCTTAACATATATATCTGGTATTTATTAAAGTATTCCATACATCCTCACTTCAGGTCCTTACACAATGAAATATTTTTTGATATCTGTAGTAGGATATAATTCCAATATAGGATACTACTATGTAAGCATCATGACTGTATCTGGCTACCTCACTAACTAAAAAATAATGAATTGTTTTTCTTTGCTTCCTTGAGACAAGCAAGATAGCTACTATTGTGCTTCCTACTTCTGAGTTTTTTCATCCATTTTGTGTTTGTGGGTGAGTGCTAGGTTAAAATGCGAAGTACTGTAATCTAAAAACAAGGACATGCACAGTATGGCTGCTGAGTGCAGACCTTCTGAGACATGGGCTGGATAAGTTTTCTCTAATTCTATGATACTTGACTAGACAGGTAAATAGGCAAAGAAGCAGCAACCTTTTCCTTCTAGGTTTAATTCTCTAAGGAGACAGCGATAAAGCAGAAATATCAAGAGTTAAGATCTGATTTGGGCTCTTCAGAAAAGGAAAGTTGTTTTGCTTGATAATGAAAAGAACATAATCAATACATGAAGAGAAATTTGATTTCTACAAAACTAGAATAAAAAAAGGAAAACTCTTCATTCTCCACCCTGTTTTCCCTGTCTCTTATAACTAGACTTCTGCAACTAGAAAGCAGAGATAATTTTATCTCCATGTATTTTAAGATCCCGCATGACAATCTGAAAAATATTCATCCACTTAAGTTTTACTTATGAAAAATGACTTTGTGATATCTTAATGCTTCTTTTTAGGGAACAATTAGGATTATTAGCTCACACTTAGTGTTTTATTTGCCATGTATACCTCAGCATCAACTAATCGGACTTTATTCTTGAACACTCTGAATTGCCTGTAGCACTTCACCTCAGCAGGCAAACTGACTCATGCTGACAGGAAACAGTATGAGGCTTTCCCCAAAGGGGCCATCCCATAATATCAATACAAGCATGGAGTCATTTGCTAGTCAGGCAACATCTAACAATTACATTAGTCAAAGCACTTTACAACACTTAGTTTTGTGGAAAAACTGGGATTCCAGTTCTAAAGCTATGCTGAGCACATGTACCAAACTTCACACTGTTTTGTAGTAAACAATATTAATATGGGGAAAATCAGATCATCTAACAAGTTAAACCTATTTTTAAAATTTCCTACATATATGTGTCTCATAAAAGAAGTACTTCAGAGCAGGTTTGTTTTTTGGGGTTTTTGGTGTTTTTTTTTTAATTCTAAGGGAAAAATGGCTTCCTAGTGACAAAGAAATAAAACTTGAGAAGGTATGGATAAATATATTTGCATAAAAAAGGATAAACTGTAAGAGAGCTTCACAAGCACATTACTTCACCATTAAGAGTGCTCACTTCCACTCTGAAAGCTCAGTGAATTAATAAAGGACAATGTTCTTATCCAAAGCAGGACGAGAATATGTATGTATAGACACATAAATATTTAAATCTCAATAGCAGCATCTATTATTAAGCATTTCTACTCTTTCTGATAGAAGGCCTTATAGGCTTCATGCCATTGCAAAAGAGGATAACATCATCTCAGGCCTTCATTTGGCTTATAGCAATTCAGTACTGCTTGGCATGAAGCCACAGGCCCTTAGGAACTTTAACTGGTGCAAAATGTTGCAGTACATCTTGCTGACACCTCTGAATCTGATCTCTGCTCTCTACACTGATGTCCCAGATTGCTGAGCCAAGGATAAGGGCTCACTCCTGTTATCCTGGGATATGATGTAGTGAACACTTTTTAAAGATCAGAACAGCTGAGAGTGACCAAAACACATTTCTTTGGATTGAAATACAGCTTTCCCAGAAGTCAGAACCATGCTGTGGAAACAATCACCAAGGGACAAAAAGATCATCACAGACCCCACCACCTTCTGCACCAAGTGCAAGGAATTTGCCTTTGTTTTCTATTGCATAAGTACATCGCAGAGGGTTAATTAACTTCAGTTGCAGACACCAAAGGCATGTTATCACCTTGGTGAAATCTACCCATGTATATTCTAATAAAGATGGTGAGAAAAGCTGTAATAATTTCTACTCAACAAAGAGCCAAGAGTCCCCCACAAAGAAGTCCTTATAATATAAGTCAAGATCTAAAAACTCTCCTCAACTTTTCACTGATCTGGGACTTAGCATATAAGCCATTTAGAAATGCCACAGAATCAGTCTTCTACATAATCCCATGAAATAGCAACAGCATGTTTAAACATCTACTGTAACTGGCACTAAACATAAGACTGAAAAAGAAATTATGAGATTGCAGGATATTAGACTGACTTTGATATCCACAGGATGAGCAAAATGCCCAGCATTGCTTCACAGCAAGACACTGAAATAATTCAGGTTTTACCAGGAACCAGTTACCACTACCATACACGATTTTGGAAAGACGTTGCAGCTGTCCAGTGCTGCTCTCACATCTTGCCTACCTAAAAGCTCCAAAACTCATTAAATAGTGGTCCATCAAGCAGCTGATGAAACATAATAAAACACGAGTTGAAAAATATTCATAGGCTCATTTAAAATTCTAGACTCAAATCTAAATCACATGTATACCACATAGACCTTTGTACTGCATGGTAAAATTTTAAAACTCTCAATTTCAGAATTCCATGTACTTCCAGATTGCCTGGAAAATTCTTTAAACCACAAGAATCATAGTTCAGAGAAGGAAATTTTTTCTTCCGTCCCTTGTCAAACTCATAAATTTACATTGAGTCTTTGTGTGCCATAGCATGCATATTAAAACTTGAAGAAATGAGATTTAGGTTAAACATTAGGAGAAAAATATTTCCAGTGAGGGGGGTGAGTTACTGGCACAGGTTGCCAGGGGAAGTTGTAGCTGCCCCCTCCCTGGAAGTTTAAGTTGGATAGGGCCTGCAGCAACAAAACCTAGTGGGAGATGTCCCTTCCCATGCAGAAGGGATGGAACTAGATGATCTTTAAGGTCCCTTCCAATGCTAGCCATTCTATGATTCCATGATTATTATCTTCTCCATTAAGAAGAAGGTAAATAACTGAAAGGTTAATAATAAGGTGTTCTTTCAATTTCCAGAATTTTTACTGTTCTCAAATAAAGAGGAAAATGTTAAAACACTTTCTAAGTGGAAATTATTGTTTCCAGAATTAGGGGGAAAAAAAAAGAGAAAAAAAAAAAAAGGTATTTTATGATTTTTTATTTTACTTTTACTCCTGCATGATACCAGAAAGTGTCAGAAACGAAAATAAAAGCAACTAGGGATTCCTCAAGCATTAGAAATGGCTTTGCTTGATTTTTTCCTATATGATCTAGTATTTCATCAGTTCTGCCTATTTGTAATTATTGCTGTGTTAGTGCTACATTACTGCTACAAGTGTTTATAAAGTAGTTTTTCCTTCTGTATTATATTTCTGATTGTAATGTAAAAAATATTATATAACAACATAAAGCACTAACTCTTTAGATGAATAATGACCTGAACTCCTTCACACATTTGCAAAATTATAAATTTCAAGAACCTGGCACCTTTTAGACTCTTACAGAAATACTTCACAGGTCATTAAAAGAAAGAGAAATTGGGTTATTAAAAACAAAAAAAACCAGTTTCTAAATTCAAAAATATACTTTCTCTGCATATACTATCAATACTTGGTCTAATGCTGAACTTTCCCCCTGCTTTTGTTTGTTTGTTTGGTTTTTTGGGGTTTTTTTGTTTGCTAGCTTGCTTGTTTAATGGGGGGAGGAATGAATCAGGTGAGAAAACTCTGATCTTCAGCTGCATTTGTGTTACCTTCCCTTACTTTCAAATTCTTGGCTGCCTCATTATATAAACTGGTCATAAGAATGGTGAACAATCCCTGCCTAAATATACTACAAGAATTACTTCCATTTATATCTTTGATTATTTGAAATTGTCTTCCAAAAGAGGAAGAAAATTCCTTTGATTCTATCTTATAAAACATAATAAATTATAGCTTAGGCACAAATATTACAGACTTTATCATCTTGTTCCCAGATTTACTGTTCACATATGTCCACTCTGACTAAAAAAAAAATAATATTGTTAATAAATTCTGAAATTCATCAATATTCAGTTTATGTTCAGTATGAAGAGACTGATAAAAAAAAAGTCCAAGTCCTGCTCTGAATTTCTGTGGTTCTTAAAATTTTCACCAGCAAATTTAGTTCCTGGTCCCTCCAGAATGTCTGTTCTACCACCACAGAGAAATGTCAGAAGACAATTGCTAAGCCCAAGTGATACTGACCAGTAAATATTTTTCTTTTCTCTAGGGCATTCACAACATTTTTTGAGAGAACTAAATGAATATACACATTTATTTTTATAATAAAGATATTCTTTAATTGAATGATCATTTAAAAATCACTCTTTAAAACTCCAAGATACATCTCCTTTTTTCTGTTCAAGGGAGTATTTTTTCTCATATCTGTTGTACTCAAAGAATACATAGATACTGAGAAAGCAAAAAATGTCTATGCCCCATCTGATTGTCTAGGTATCACCCCATGTTTTGGATTTGGATTTTTTGTTATCTGGGTCACAGAGGAAGGATCATGTGCACC
Organism: Calypte anna; assembly: GCF_003957555.1. Lineage (NCBI taxonomy): Eukaryota > Metazoa > Chordata > Aves > Apodiformes > Trochilidae > Calypte > Calypte anna. The sequence goes on from NC_044245.1 coordinate 121,582,591, forward strand.
CAGGGGAGAAAAAGGATAATGAATCTCTTCCAGTATCCAATACTGTACAAAGGAGGAAAAAGTGCACTCTGCAGATTAAAATGAAATATGCAAGAATACCCTGAAAATGATGTGTTCGGTCTTTATGTATGAATTAAAGCCTTCATTTTCTAATAGCTTATTCTAATTTCCCTCTGTGGTAAGTACGGTAGACCTTAAGCCCAAGAAATGATTAAGAAAAGAAAAAATCTCTTTTGCTTTAGGATGTAATCCTTCCATTTGTAGATACCAATAGATCGGTCGAGTGGCAAAGACTAAAGAAGATATAAAAGAACTAGAGAAAGCTATAACAAGAGTATGCAGAGGAGTTTCATTTCCCCACAAGCTTGTGACATCATAGCTGAATTTTTAGTGAAGTCTTATCATTATTTCATGTCTGGAGAAAATTAACATATCTATATCTGAACATGTGATTCTTTTGAAAGAAGATAGCACTACATCCATGTACCTGAAGTACAGACCACAGGCCATGACAGTAGTGATCACTAAAATTCCAACAAAGAATCCTGCATGGCTTCTTTCTTGTTGAACTTCTAAAGAAAGGGATGTATATTTAGAAATTATATCTGCACAGCTTTCATCAAGCACAACCAAGAGAAGGATCAGAATTACCTTGTTTTAATTGAAGATCTGTTTTCATCCCTCTTGGGTGTAGAAGTAATGTAAAATAATAACTTATATTATGCAAGTAATAATAGTAAGTGCAAAAGAGGTACATAATTTTAAACCTGTGTTATAAATAGGGTGGTAAAATAAGTGGAAACTAAGCTACAGTTTTCAGGCAGTGGTAATGAAAATTTCCTATATTCTTCCCTTCTGTGTGTTGAACTTTATTATTACCTAAGAAAGAACTCTTTGTTGACAGAAATACTGAATGGTTATGGTACTACGAAGACCCCTGAAAGGCACTTACTCAAGTGAACATGTAAGGGGAAAGCAAAGTACCATAACATAGGAAACAGGAAACAAGACAACTAGAAAAACCTAACAGAGAGGCCTATTAAAAAACAGATTTCCTGGGAGAGTCCTGAAATTAATGCCATAAATGCCATACAAAAAGTTTTCATAATTACTATTAAAAATATTTTAATTAATATTGTACAAACCAAAACCTAAGCCACCAAATTAGCTTTAATGACTTTGATTTGGGTTTGAAACATACCGGAGACAGTGTGAGACAGAGACAAAGAGATACACTTAATTGTCAAATGGTTTTGCTAAAAATCTACAAAAAAAAACCCCAGGTTTTGAGCTGTTATTATGTTTTTACCAAGTTATATCACTGCAGCAGTTCTCTTAAAATCACTGCATTCGTGAATTTACCATGTAGCTGGAAACTTTTCATTAGATATTTTAAAGTTATAACATTTTATATCATTTAGGTCATTTGTGCTTTTAGGTAGTAAAGGCAGGGAGAGGGCGGAATGAGGAAATAGAGGTTCTGTTTTCTGCTGTGTTGTTCATTAAGCTAAGCCACAACTTAGATTCATACATTTCAGGACCCTCAGAGGCCATTACTACAATCTAGCCTGATCTTTTACTATAGCAAAGGGCAAAGAATGTCACTCAGTAATTTCTAAATCAAACCTGTAACTCTGGTTTGAGCTAAAGTATATCTTGCAGTCTTAAATTGCAGATTTCGGGTGATAGAAAATCCATTACTTTCACAAGTAAATTGTTCTAAAGCTTCATTACTCTCACTATGCACTTTACTTCTCAGCTGAATTTGCCTAACATCAGACTACTGCCACTGAGAGTGAAAGGGGCTTTTTTCTTCTAAATTAAATTTGGTACTACAAAAAAGAAACAAAAGCAACAAAATAACCCACAATCAACTTTCTTAGGACACTGTCATCAAGACTGGTCTTGACCTTCTGGAAAAGTAAATTGACTGAAGTGTCATCTAAATATGATATTATTAATTTGATGCAAAATGTAATGCTGCTTTTTTATTCTTATCATGTCCTTTGTTCTATGTCTTCAAGGACCACATACCTAATCTTAGGTAGAAAACTGTCAGGCACATCACCTGGAATTTTCGTGGTAGACAGAGGATATAATCACGCTCAAGATGGGCAGCATTAATGTATGAACTAGGGTGTGGGTTTTTTGTAAAAATCAGTGTAATTATTAGGTTTATACTTGCTCAAGGTCACTTTGTGACCAAAGAACACACTCTACATTCCAATAATGCTAGTGAGTGTTGGTGTTCATCTGTTCATAATGCATTCTTATTATATAAAATGTGATCATTTTCTCCAAGTGGCAAGGAAAGACTGAATTCCAGAATGAGCTACATCTTTGTTAGAAGTGCCATGCATTCCCACAGAACTAGGAATCTGTATTCTTTAATTTATTTACATGTATGTTTTTTAACATAGACATCACATGGCAAAAGACAGCTCAGTTCTAACTCACAGTTGTAATACTCAGTTCTGCGTTCAAACTGGAAATCCCAACCTGGTAGGTGAAATGTGGTCTAAACATAAAAGATCGTAGTTCAAGGACCCAGCTCAGAGATGATCTGTCAAAGTAATAAGACTTGACATTACTAAAGTCACCACTGCATACCAATGTATACAGCCTATACTGTGGGTCTTTATGTATCTGATATCCCTGTGTATGCTTATGAAACAAGATCCTTGTATCCCAGAGACACAGTGGAGATTGAAATCACCCGGCCTGCTCATCTGCAACTGCATAGTTGCCTACTGAAGTTTGGTGTGTTTCAGCTCATTTAGATGAGCTCAAGGAGATCTGAACCTTCCTGCCCATTTATCTTGCAGAGTTAATGCTTTCTCAGAAAATCTGTTCATGGACTACATGCAGCAAAATTAGAATTTAAAAAACAGTAGTCTTTTGGTAAATAAGCTCTGCTTTGCTGTGCCTGAGGTTGAGCATTTTCAGCTGAAAGAAAAAGATGAGGCATTTCCGAGGACCAGCAATTGGCATAGGCTTCATTGGGACTGGCATGCAGTCCAGGAACCATGGCATATCACAGCAAATCAAACTGATGTCCTTCTTTTGCTGGACCAGACAGACCCAGTAAGTGGACTGTTTCATACCAACTGTAAAAACTCTAGGCAGAATAGATCCTGAGTGGATTCAACATATGCTGTCAGTTACATACTGATTACTTCTTTTCCCTGAGATGAAAATGTGTTTCTCAATAAATTATATACCTCTCAGAGAAAAGCATCCACACAGGCTTAAAGATCAGTGGAGAATAGAGGTACAGAAGTTGGACAGACTCAATTGGCATCTTAAACTCTGCAGAGAAGTGAGTCTCTAACTGTTGTCTATATTTAATGCAAGGAAATGATGGACTTGCATGACACAGCTTGGATTAATTCCTTGTAGTTCTGCTACTGAATGAGAATTGTTGGGTCCCAATGTGGATATTCCTAAAATGTTATTCTATCCATGCTGAATCATGTCTGTGGCCATAAACCATGAACACAGATGCCCATTTAGTAGATCCTTCCTATCTAACTTCATATCTGCTGCCACAGCTTATGGTGCACTAATAATCACTCAGCACTCACAGGCTCAGAGAAACTGTCCTTTTACTTTGCATATGCACAGTTTCCTGCTCTCACAGTTATGTATGTCAGTCCACTAATTAGATAGTATAAAGATGGCTCAGATGAATTTCAGATGATTAAATGACACAGAATATCAGCATATGGGGCTGCAAACAGCACCGAAAAATCATTCATCCCTTCTTACCTCATGTGACATAGCATCACAACATCTGCATCATTTTTCCTACAGCTTCATTCCACCTTCTGATTTGACAGCTAAAATGTCATTCCTTCCTAACATCAAGCAATCAAGCAGTCCCATACCAAAGAAATAGATTAATCATACATCCTGTTTCTTTTGTTGCTACCACCATATCCAAAAAAGAAAATGCAATGCAATTCAGTCAAATACTGGAGAGGTAGGCACCTGCCATCCTCTCCTCCAGAAAGGAAGCCTTACAGTGTAAAAGTTTAAAACGAGGAGACACAAAGTAATTGCTTTTCCAAAAAATACTTTATTAGTATATTAAAAAAATTAGTAAGATCAAACAGGCGTATGTGGAAAAAAAAGCTTCTTAAAGTTGGAGAAAGGGCAGGAAAAAGACTTCTGCTTTTCTGTAAGTGTTGTGTATAGTAAGTAATAAGACCATTTCCAAATTGGAATTTTGGAGTCCAAAGAGCAAGAAGAAAAGGACAGACCACTTTTACATATCAGTTGCTTTGAACTCTGACTAGCACATCAGGTAAGGATTTTCTCACTTATTCTTTTGTTCCTGGTTCCTTTTTATCCTCAATGTTGACAGCCCCTCACCGATGGCCTTACTATGCTGCAGGTATGGGTAAATATAGCATGATTTGTCTTTATCACTTTAGTTTATTAAAGCCAATTTGCAGGGAAATGCATTGATAGCTTTTTTTTTCCTATCATTTTTCTGGCAAAGATATAAAATTTTTAACTAAATTAAAACACCACTGCATATGTCTCATTTTCACATCTTAAAAAGCAAAAATAGCATATAGAATATGCATGATGTGAATATTCTTAGTAACCTTGGTGATTATTTTTGTTAAAAGAAACCCTCTTTTCTTCTGACTGCTTTCAGCCTTCTGACAGGCCTGCCATGTTGTTTTTCAGTGTATAATTTTTCTGGTAGTATAATGTCAGTGGCTAAACTTGACCAACGTTTACCTCAGAAGACACAGTGCTGCGTATGAATTTGGAGCAAGGCCTAACACCAAGGAACAAACATACCTTAATAAAGACACCATACACCTTAAAATCTATACCATTTATAAAATTTCCTAGCAATAAATTCACATTCAACCTCATTTTGAATATTATTATCATTCCCACTATTTTTGTCACTGCTATTTCAGAAGTGAAGAGATTAAGTACTTTGCCAAAACCCACAGAGCAATCACTTTTAAAAATAATATCAAAATTAAGGATTTTTATCTCCCAGGTTACCGATTTTTCCACACCTTCTGCAACAGACTGGAATATTTAAACTGCTTCAGAAGTCATTAGTTAAGGATGGTGGTATGAAATGATTTGCTTACTGCCAAGTGTTTGACATTTTTTTTTCACATAACCCTCCTATAATATCATTGTCCATACTAATAGAATGGTTAGCAGTTTGCTTGTTGTTTTATTCTGGGATTTTAATTTTTTTTATCAGAAGATTGTCAGTCTGATTTGGGGGTTTTATCATGTATTCCAGTGCCTGGGAGAACAAAAATAGTAATATTTCCCTGTAGGTCAAGAGAGACTTACAATTGAGTCACTAAGGCTGAAAGAAGAGTTCACTGATATGGCACCATGGGGTCCCTGACCTTGCACATATTTCATGCAATCCCATCACATAACCTTCACGGGGGTCCCTACAAAGTTAAGAAGAAAATAAAAAGAAAGCAACCCCAGATTATGTGGGCTCATCTTAGCTGTGTCTTCCCAAATGCTTAGCCAGCATCACATGGTCCCTGGCAGGGGATTTGAATAGTGTTATTTGATTCCCATTTCAGGTGCTTTGCATTGCCAGGTATTTGGTTAGCCATCTAGCCTAGTGGATTACAGGAGAGATTTCCTTAAAGCACAGATATATCTAAGCAAATAAACCCTCCTCATGATTAGAAATGAGTGTCAGGGAGTCTAAACAATAACCAAGTTCTGGGAGTTAGTAGGAGTGTATGAATGACGAGAGGTCCTCTAATAAATAGAGGGAAGCAGATGGAAATAATTGCTTTTCTAATGTTACAGCAGGAGCTGGGAGATAGTCTGAACTTGAATTAAGGGATCCTCATGTCCTCTTTCTCTCTTCCTTGTCTCCCTTAACAACACAGAATTATTAAAAGCAGAGAAACCATTACAGAAAATTAGCTATTCAAAGACCAGAATGAGCTCAAGTTCTAAAGTCTTCTACATGGGGGATGAGTGAGTATGACAAGTCAGTCCTGGATTAAACCAATAGGTAATCAGATTTCACTAAGGCAGACTGTGAGACAAATCATTGTCATGCTCTTTAAAGGCTAAGCAATGCCTGCAAAAGCTGCAGAGGAGCAGTGTTTTCTATTGAAATAACATTAAGAAAAATTAAAAATGCAGACAATAGACAACATAAGAAGGAAAGTCTTTTGTGAAGAAGCACAGTTAGAGATCATAGATGAAAACACTATTATACTGCTAGCTTGAGACAGCAAAGGGAAACTATGCTTTTCTTTTAGCTTGAAATACTATAAAAGCTGTGAACTGATAAAATTCTGTAATCAGATATTAGATTATTACCTAGCTCAAAAAGAGACCACATTTATTTCTATTCTGCCAAAACCTGAAGGAATTTGGAGTTCTTGTGAATAGGGGTTAATGACATAATTTGATTTAAATAACCTAGATTGTTTCGTGACTATGCCAACTCAACCCACTCCTCTCTGTAATGTTTCTCTGCCTCTTATGCCATATAACTGAGGGGGAAAAAAATCCCATGGAAGGTGAACACTTTGAAGCATCAATCATTTTGAACCCTTAATGCATTCTTCACCCAACTGTCAGGACTATAAGCTGTAACTGGATGCAAAATGGCTATTTTACTTTCCTTACAAATATTGAGATAGTGCAGTGTAAACTAAACATATAACTTCACAGATTCCTTCAGCTTCTGTGATTCTGAAGCTCCCTATGACTTGTTCTGGTGTCTTTTCTGTATGAGATCTGCTCCTACTAAGTGAACAGCTAAAAGAGGTACCCCTTTTCCTTCCAGCTAAGTCTGTCATTAGGATTTTGTGGTGATAAATTTAAGACATCCCAAGCTTTAATCAACATTCCATTTTTAATCCCTTCAACTAAATACCCCAACCGTTAAACACCATTTCAAATAGTCATGTGCTAGCCACTAAACTGTTCTTGAAAGCTGAATTACAGTATTTGCTTTTGCAAATGCAGCCAAATTAAATTTTATGGTGACAATAGCTAACATTTTATCTTTTTTAAAGCCTGTTCACAGCAGTCATTCCTATCAAAAGTTTTGCTTCTAAAAAGTGAAAATGCTTGCAAAAGATTTCCATGCACAATCCTAACAACACACTCAACAAAATCCTGCTTATGCATTTTAGATTTTTTTTTTATCCATATGACTTATTTTTCTCATTCCTCATCTTATTTTTTTTTCTTTAAACTAGGAAATATAGGCATATGTTTTAAAGTATTTTTTTCTTCTAGGAAGCATTTTGAGGTGTAAATATAAATTGTTTCCTTTACAGCCATTGTACATTAAAGCAAATTCTACTGCATTTGAAAACATGTCAGCTTTATTTTGTACTGGTATTCAGAATCCTCTCTTTTTGACCAATATTATATAAAGTTCCTCTGGGAAGATAATGTGTATGATTGCAGCCCTGCCTTGTTAAAATCCATGGCTTTTTATGCAGTCATGTTTTCATCCATGAATTATGCATGAAAAAATATCTCATTACATTTCATTTTCTTTACAGCAGCATCCCCCTTCTCGACATGCTCAGATTCCCATCAGCCGAGCTCTACTCACCCTGCAGCTTGGCTCCATCTTGATGCCTTCATAGCATTTTAGACAAAATGGGCGTGTTTAACTTGTCACCTCAAGCCTCATATAAATTATTCACCAGAGCTTTGCACAGATTTGTGAGATAACCAGGCTGAACTCAGGGAAACTTCACAGGTTTCACTCAGTGCGTTGTATTTGACAGGGACATTAATGGGAATTTCCCCCTACAGTAGTCCCAAACAGAGGGTTGGAGGGGGTTTTGTTGTTTTTGTTGTTTGTTTGTTTATTTTTTTTAAGGATCCCAGTTCCAACATTTAGCTTTATTGAAATTTGTTTTTTAAAGCTTTAACCACATATTTTTATTTTTAGCGTGTCTCACAGTTGCCACTGTTTCTTACAATCCAAAGATCAAATCAACAGGATCTCTTTCAAATGGTCTGCTTAATTTTAAAGGTGCCTGGAAAACTCTCCAACAGTGTTTGCATATTTAAATCACACAATTTTACCACTAGGGTCCTTGTACCTTCATCTAGAACCTAGAAGGTGGGTCTTTATTTCAAGCAACTGATGTTAGCATAAGACAATACCTGAATGGTGCAGTTTGTGAGACCAGGAGCTGAGGTTCCCTGCTTTTGGCATGTAACTTGTATGCACGTCAGAGGACAACAGCTGTGGCCTATTTCCATCTGTACTCAGTGGAAACAAGCAGGCCTTTCAGAGGACGTGTAGAAAAGCCTATATTAGTTAAAGAAATTAAACTCCCTCAGATTTTTGTTGGAAGCTCTCTAGCCACAAGATGTGATGATAATGTCTCAGAGTAAAACCTCCATCTGGTCCTCCTCTCCTCCTCCCCAGACACTTCTGTCTCCCTTGGGAAGGAAGCATGTTGAGTTCATTATCTTTCAGTTTGGGAAAGAATGAGGAATTAAATACAAATAAAGCTGAAAAGAAGTGAGGGCCAAGTCACTGATGCACAAAGACACTTGAATTAACACATGCAGTTTCCTTAGGCTTCAAGTATTTTAGAACATTTCTTAAGATATATTCTGTTCAGTAATGTGTTCAGTAACCTTTGTAACAGAGGTTCATGCTTTAATAGAATACACAGAAATCTGTTCTGTGACTAAAGGGCTTCAGATGGCTCCAGAGACAGGGAAACAGCAGAGAAATATCTCTGCTCCATCCTGGTTGGGTGGGGATTGTACCGATGGTGCTTTCTAAGATGAACAGGAGATGGGTAACCTTGCAAACCACCAGTGGGAGCAGAGGGCTGGGCAGCTAGCAGTCCCTGACCCTATTTTGGGCTGCTGTCTGCCTTCGAGGTCTGAAGGCTTCAGGGAGCAGAGCTCTGCCAAAGCAGGGCACAGGCAGGAAGGGAGATGCTGCAGGAGTCTCCCAGGGAGTTGGGGAGCCTGGAAGGGAGGACCTCCTCCTGCTTGACTCCCTCCATACCAGTGTCTGTGCATCCGTACCCTCTCTCCTTCCAGCACAGCCCACCAGAGCTGACCCCAGTCCCTTTTACAGCTGCACCCTGCAGCCATGTGGCACTGGAATTGGGGTACCTGCCACAAGGAAGTTGACTCTAAGCAATCACATACTTCATTCAGCCTTTAAAAATAAAAGTGGAAGCTAAAAAGGTCACAATAAGAGGAAAAGCCTTCTACAGACAGAAGTCCTACCGTAAGTACTTCTAGGAATGGAGGTACATCCTCATAGTTTTGGTTTTTTTTTTCTAATCGTGTGATTTACCATTGTTATTGTTATATATTTAGTACTCATTATTTATTTTTAGTTATTTATTTTAATTAGTCTGGATTAATGCATAAGGAACTAGTTCTGAAAATTTTTTCTTTTCTAATTTAGAGCCTTTAAATTTTTTTGCTATGGATTGTATTACTTGTCAGCTGCAAGGTCAGACACCTTACAGAGATGCAACACATATAGGGGAAAAAAAGTAAACCAAAAAACCACAAATAAACTCATCAGACCTCCACTATTCAAAGTCAGAAATAGCAAGAAAGGTAATGATATTTCATGTATGAACATGATTTACTTCGAATGGCAAGGGCTTATGACAAAGACAAATATGAAGGGCACTAGGAACTATACATGAAGAGTTCACAGTGGCTTCCATTTCTTTCACTGGACAATTTTGTAATTTCATTCAGCATTATATTTTCCTATGAGCAACACACAGAGAGCTTTGACATATATCTTCTATATACATTGTACCAGCAAGGTTAAAATGACAGAGTATTCAGAAGCAGTGGGGCAAAGTAGTCCATTTCTTCCTACTGCTGTCTAGGAAAGGTTGAATTTTTCCAGAGATTTAGCCAATTTATATACATTACCATAACATCCTATGCTACATGCACAGTACATTCACTCTAGTACTAAATACAGTGGGGTACAGAACATTTTTGCATTGACTATTGCAGAGAAAAAATTTTAATTATGGAGCACTTTTGAGTGCAAAACCCAAATATTTCAAATATACTCAGTAGCTCAGACTGAATGCAGGTCTTTCAAAAGTAAGAAATGTGACTGAATAAAAAAATACTTTTAAGTTTTCTTTTAATTATAGGGAAAAATGTCATTTTTCATTTCACAGTCCTCATTAAATGGTATATTCACATCATAATGTCTAGAAAATTTTTGTGTGTAACTTCCAATTCAGCTAATTAGTACCACGACCTACTGGAGAGTTATAATTTAAGAAAAGAAATGAAGAGAAAAGTTAACCTACCTCAAAGCAAAAAAAATTTAGTATTCATATGTTACTACAAGACTATAATAATAATCATAATTAATAAAATCTTTCCAAGAGAGAGAGGGTGTGATAAAAAAAAAAAAAAGAAAAATATCTCTGTGCAGGAAGAAGCACAAGCCCAAGCAGAACAGTAGCACTGACTTCTTTCCCTTCTCCTTCCAACCACACACAGGCTCCTTCTGGGCCAGTAAACAGGAGACCACCCAGCCAGGATCAGCTCCATTACATGGAGCCAGCTGTGTCCTCCAGATCAAGCTCTGCTTCCTGCAAGTGCAGCAGACAATCACTTCAGAAATGTCAGTGTAAAGAATAAAGTCTAAATACTGTATAAACATTTGAACTTTGGATAACACTTGCTTTGCCTCATGAAAAGCTGAGTCTGATGGCTAGCTGCTAGAATATGATCTGGTTTTTATTCCCCAGACCAATAACTCGCACCCAGTGCAAGTGAGATAACAAGAAAAAGTACAAGGTACAGTGGTTAGTGTATTGAACAGTCAAGTCTCTGGAGGGAGAGCAGAGAGAAAGGCATTTTGAGATTGTACTAGAAATCATTGTTTCTCTGCTGAGGGTCTTCAAAGTACTCATTGGAAAAAAAATAGCTTTCAGCAGTCACAACTCTGTTACACTTAATACTGTTTTGTACAATGTTTTGTACTGAAAAATACAAATTCCATTTGAGGTAGTAGAGACTCATTTTAGTCAATTATCATGGTAAGTTTAAAATGCTGAAATGAGAAGTTATTCATGGTGTCTGTCAGTTATGTTAGACTTTAGCCCTTCAGAAAAATGTGATTTATTTTTATGGACACTTTTACACACTCAAAAGTTACTAAACTTCACAATTAATGACTGCAAATACAGCTGAAGTATATAGAAAACATGCACATTTAGAGAAGAACGGAGAAAAAACTGCAAAAGACAGCATTATCATCGAAACCTTACTTATGTATGAATATGCTTTTTCTTCATCATGTGTAAGTGTGGCGTTTCCCTCTTAATTTGACTTGGGACATTAACAGTATTATGAAAACCTTATTTGTGTGTGGCAGACAAGTAACAATCTGACTTCTGTCTGTGATTAGTATTGGCTGTTTACTCAGTCTTTTATGAGTATTTCCTTCTTTTCCAATATGGGTTTGAATCAATAAGCCATGTAACTATTATGATCTGGTTTTCCAAAAATCTGCATCCACCCACACCTTATTAACCAGTACAGTTCCCCAGGTCATCAGTCTAAACAAATATGGCTGCCTTTGGTCAGCTAAGTAAGGGCTATGTCGCGATCCGACCTATTATTTTAATATTTTGTTTGAGGAAAACCAGCCACTGCTTCAGAGACGCGCAGAATTACAAAAAAAATAATAATACTTAGTGATTTTAACAAGTTATAGGGATTTATTTTCAGGGAACAAGAGAACAAGTAAGGAGAGGAGATCGGGTTACCGAGTCCAGACCGCTGGGGAGCTGTTCTCGGCTTTGCCTTCAGGGCTGGTTGCTTGTTGGCTCCTGGCTGCTTCTGGAGTTAGCTGCTCTGGTGGCTTGTCCGTCGCTTGCTGGCTCGCCGAATGCTTGCCCTCTGCTTGGATCTTTTTTGTTGGGTTTTTAAAAAAAAAATGGGGAGAGGAAGTAGGGGGTCTTCGTTTGCATAAATTGAAGAAATTCACGGGTTTCCCGGAACAGACTTTTCCTTATCTATTTGTTAATTTCTCTATTGTTTTCGGTAGGCGCCGGGGAGGTGGTCTGACCAGTTTTAGGCCTCAATAGGTGCTAACGAGGCATTCTTACAGGATTGGTGAAAGAATTTGCTCGAGAAACATTTGAAATTTTGAAAAGGTTCACATCAATGGGTTTGAATCAATAAGCCATGTAACTATTATGATCTGGTTTTCCAAAAATCTGCATCCACCCACACCTTATTAACCAGTACAGTTCCCCAGGTCATCAGTCTAAACAAATATGGCTGCCTTTGGTCAGCTAAGTAAGGGCTATAGAGATAGAAACTGTTTCTGAAGATAGATAAGGACATAATTAAAACACTTTAAGAGGTATAATTTTATGATATGACACACATAGGCTCTGTGAGTCTAAAAGTAATTTGAAAGTGAGACCAATGATACTAAAACAAAATTTCCTGGGGTTCTCAAATTCAGAAATTTGGAAAAGTGTCTCAAGACCACAAAAAGCATAGGTACAAATAAATCCATTCACAATTAAATTGTGTTTGCTACTTTGTAACTATTTTGAATTACAATGGGAATGTTATTCAACCACAAAAAACTTAATTTTTTGTATTGGACTCAGTACTCTTTTACATTTAGATTTTCATCAATACTTTAATAGCATAGAATATTCATATAAAAGAAAATAAAATTAATTGAGTTTAGCAACTTGGTATTCATGCAAAAAAAAAAAAGTGAGTCTTTGCTACTGTCACATAGTAAAGAGTCTTCCTTGATATTTTTGTATCTTCTGGAAACTTCTTCTTCCATAAAGAATTTGCTTTTTGTATTTATGGGCATCTCCTCATGAGCCAGATCTAGTTGTCTTCCTGGTTCTGCCTTTTCTGTGTAGTAATGCCAATCCAGATCCAGAGCTTCTAATAGCTATTTTGTTTTCTCTATGTATTTGCTGCTAGATCCTACCTTATAGTCAAAGTTTCTCTATGTTTTAATGTCTTCTTTTATTCATCTGTTTTGTAGATCCACCTGTTTTCTTTCTTTTTCTGTTTTGTTTTGTTTTTTCTTTGCCTTTCTTGAGCACTTATTTCAAGCAAATCTTTTTCAGTCATCATCAGTTTAAAAATGTTTCTGCATTGTTGCAGCCTCTATTTCAGCATCTCTATTTTTCTTTCTTCTTTCATGCATGCAGCACTGCGGGTACATTTTGAAAGATCCACCTTCCTCTTCTTGATCTGATTTCGAGGAAAACACTTCTGACAGTTTGAAGGTTGTCTTCCAAATCAAGCAGGTGATGTGACCAGCTTCCTCTGACATTGAAACATCATTTCCTGCAGCCATGATCTACCCAAATTTGGATTATTTTATTCTGGCTATGTGTCACCTTTGTACATCACCGATTTTATTTATTTTTTCACTTAGATTGATTGAATTTTGTGTTTTCAAGGTATATTTCACACATAATTTAGAATGTCTTTTAAAATGGCCAAACTGAATACACTCTAGCTTGATGATACAATAATTATTATATCCTCAAGGGTTTCAGGATTTATTTTCTGTTAATACTTGGCACACAAGAGCCTTTTGGGTCCTCATATGTATGCACCTGATTTACTCATAGTCTGTCATTCCCTAGTACTTCACTGGTCCTATAACATGATGAACATACAATGTTTTTTCCAGTTAAATGTTGACTCACATGAGACTTCCTTATGACTGAATCAAAGGAAGACAGGCAGAGTTTGGATATCACATCATGCCTGATGTAATAAAATGTAGAGTGACTAGTAGTGGGTAAAAAGAATAGTTTCTTATCTAACATTTATGCTGACCTATGGCCTGCTTACAAGGGAATGCATCAGCCATGACACCATTAAAGCTTTTTTCTCGAGGCTCTAATCTTTCTATATTACCCTAAGTGATCACGATATTATAGGTTCATGAACTGATTCTGGTTTTGCCATAAGAAAAATGCTTAGAGTTGTGGTGTGGTATAGGAGAGGGTTTCTAATGTGGCAGTGTGGGCATGAGAATAACATGCAGTATTAGCATAAATTGAAAAATCTAACTGCCTGCTGGTAGCTGAAGGACAACCATGATTATTTTTCTTAGCTCTTATGCATGCATGTGAGTATTCATTTGTATGCACAGTTTGTATGTATCAGTCCTGTTCCAAGAAATACACAGTTTATACATGCCTGCCCGGTTCTGCAGTTCTTTCCCTCCAATTCCAGGAAAGCTTACAAAGATATCTAGCTACACATGTAAGGTTGTATATTGAGATCAAATATGAGGAGCCATCCATTTCAGCTATCAATTTTCTCACCTATTATTGCTCAGATAACCACTTACTGTTCTAGTGTCAAGATTGCTCTGGTTTCCTGAAATGAGAGGGAAACTTACTTTCCCAAATGACACCTGTAGCACAATCCATTTTTCTGATGGATTATATTAAGATGAGAGCACTAACTGAATGTACTCTGACATTAAAAAGTTCTAGGCATAATTGGGTCACAGAATCAACAAGACATAGCATATAGAAAGCAAACATGTTGCAAACCTTGCATAAGACAAATGAACATAAAAAGTATCATTCTCTAAGGGATTCTCTTAATTGAATACATTTAAAATTTTCAGAGGCAGTTAAAGCTGACACCTGCTGTTTTATAGACTGACGTGGTTAGAAGCTATCTAGCTCTTTCCAGTAAACTGAAGAAGCAAAACATCTAATTAAAATCAAAACTGTAAAGGCATTTAGTCGAATTGCTTAGTGTTCTTTTTTAACATGTAAAATTGGCTGGGTTCTGTTGGCACAGATAGTTTATCAAAGCTAATAACTAAAATTATGGAAGCCCAAACAAAACTTGAATGTTTCAACAGACAAAGACTCTCCAGAGCTTCACCTTTTGAAAGCCCTAAAAATGGATTAATACAGCCCTTGGATTAACCTGAAAAGAGGAGGAACTGAATCTTATTGATTAGTATAAGATTTAGGTCTAAGGCATAGTTATGTCCCAGAGTCTGAAAACGCACCAACTGTTATTAAACCTTGAGAGTCTGCAATAATTTTCTGGGAAAAAAAAATCTTATATATTTTAAAATTTCACATAGAGTTTCAGGACTTCAGATGGAAAATTAAAAGAGCTGGTGCTCTCAATACTTAAAAGTAAAAACAATGCTGTTATACAGAAGGCTGCTTTGATTCCTTTATGCTGCAAAAAGGGTGGCATTTCTTGAGGACCACCGTGATTTGCCAGATGTAGTAGCTCAATCCATTATTAGTAGTATTATCATGGCATCTTCAGCCCAAATTGCATTATACAGTGAGAGAAGTGGGAAAGAAGTGGCAGCTTCTTCCTCCAAGGAGTTAGCATTTAAGGGTCCTATTCAGCACTTCTTACTATAGCATATCCTACACTGAGGGGCTTTGCCAAAGGGTGGAGTGAATAAAGAGTGCTGACTAGGACTCTACAAAGGCACAGCAGGTACAGCTGGTGCAATTCCACACAGACAAAGCATTGTACAATACAATGTAGACAGTTAAAGCACCGCATTATGTATCATTATGAAAACCATCCATTTTACATATAATTTATGATATGAAAGTAGTTATCCTCCCTCCAAGTTTTGCTCCATTTTTTGAGAGCTTTATAAAATTATTATTGCATCATAAAGACCACTTAATATGGAAATACTACAATAAAACCTAAGATCAGTTGTTGAAACAAACAAGCAACAGATAACTTTTCCTTTAAAAAAAAGTAAGAGGTCTCTAATTTGATGGTGTTGGTAGAAAATTCTCTTTAGTATGAGACCAAGGATTTTTTAAGAAATCATTATTATTTCTCATTAAAGGCCAAAATCTATTTTTCATAAATTTCAAGGTGTCATACATGCATTAATGAAGGAAGTCTTATAGCATTACAGCATGGACACTATTTTTCTCTTTGTAAAGCAAGGAAAATCAAGATGGAAAGGTAACATTACTTATATATAAATATACTTGTATGCTTGCTATATATAAATATACTTAATCTTTCAATACTTCAAGTGTCATCATTAATGGGCATTTTCTGAAGATGGTCTCACTAAACTGTAATGCCACTGACAGATGAAAATGACTGCTGGATGCCATGATAAATACTCATCCTGTGTTCTTGGCCAGTGTAACATGGGGTTTTATATCAGAGAGACAAATCATGTATATTTCTAAAGACTATCAGTCAACACAGGACTTCATAGCCATCTTAAAACATAGCAAAATCCTAAGCTCTCAACTAATAAAACTGAACTTCCAAGGAAAAGAGTCTGTGGTGTTTTTCTTTTGTAGGATTTTTGGGGGTTTGGGAGGGGTTTTTTTTGTTGATTTTGTTGTTTTTTTTTTCCCTGTGATACATATGTAATGATGGTTTCTCAGTGTTTTTTTTCCCAAAAACATCCCTAGGGCAGAAATGGTTTGGAGTTTAAAGAAGCATAAGACCCTAAGGAGTCCTCACTTCAGTTAGAGATTTCCTACTTGACATTCAGTGAAAGCTCTATGTTCTTTAGAGACAATCTTACAAACTTCCACTTTCTACAGAAAATTCAGAGTTGCTGTATGCCTGCAGTGTGTTAACTTCCCTGGGATCATGGTTTGACCACTGTAGGACTGGTCTATACAATTTACTCACAGAGTGCGTTGCATGAATGCAGTCATTTGTGGGGTGAACTTTCCATTGAGTGCTTTCTTTCCATGATGGATAAAACCTTTTTCATCTTCTTGGGTTCCTTTACCACCTTTCTGGGTAAGTGGGCTCTGCATGTGGATGTTGGGGTTTTTCTAGCTCTCATTGTGACCTTTAGCACTAAGAGAGATAGCATGCCAGCATTGTAAGGGCACACAGCTAGCTAAAGAGCAATGATTGGCAAAAAAATAGCAAGTAGCACACATGTTTCTCCTCAGCAACTGGGAAAAAGTCAATAAGAAGGCATGGTCAGCTGCAAAAACCCTTCAAAGCTTTTCATTGTCATAGGTAGACCATCAATGAGGAGAGAGTGGAAGCACACTAGAGTCCAATGTGCACTGGAGAAAGGGACATGAAAGGAATATCTGTTGTCTTAAGATGCATCTGAAAGGTGAAAATAATGTTATTACTCCAGTTCTCTTCCTAAAAAAATATGGTGAATTCTGATTAAGTTTTTTCTTTTCACTTTTGTCTTATAATAAAAGGCTTTAGATAATAACTAAACTGAACTTCTAACAGAGCTGGATCCCACCTGACATTCCTCATCTTCTGTTGAAGATTTTGACTTACAGTTGACATGAATGCACAGCTTTTCTCCACAGGAAATTCATACCCCAAGGGGGATGGTGTATGCCACAGGCTCAACCAGGCATGAGCTTGGAGTTCTCTTCTGTGTGCACTGCTTAGAAATAGCCTTAGCATCCAAACAGGTAAAAACGAGCCAGCTGATCTTTAATGCTTCTACACTAGGGACCACAGAAGAAAGGAGTACAAACTTTATAAGACCTACACATAATCTGTCCCTGTGTGAAAAGATAACGTCTAAAAATATTCTGAAGTTATTATTTTAAATAATCTTTGTAACTCTATAGATCCTTAAATATAGCAAATTTAATTCAAGTCCCCATGTAATTGCTTTTCTTCCACTGAAACCTAAAAGTTCCACATTTTCTCCTGCTTTTCCTGCTTTTCAGAGGGAACTCCACACTCTTGTGCAACTTAAAACTAATTTATCTTTATCAGCCTCACATTCACCCTTCACATAGAGAGTTTTGTTCATTTCCAGTTCCCCTCTGCCAGTGCTCCACCTTGTCCTCCCATGACAAGAGGATTACTTTCTTCCTTTCTTCCTAAGTCCACACCACATATCTACTGGTTCTTGACCTCCTTCCCAGCTACCCTCTGTATTAGAGCTTCTTGTTACTCCATTATTCATTGTCAAGTCTAAAACTCTGTTAGAATCCTAATATGCACATATTTCCCCTGAAAAAGACCTCTCTTTGCTCACTCTCCTTCCTGCTCTCACAACAACCCTCCTTTACCAGCTACCACTACTGGCCTGGGAGTCACACCACTCAGGCCATCCACATACTGGGAAGATGAAGAAAGGGTCAGAAAAGCCTGAAAAGATATCACTTGCCTGTTCCACACAGAGCTGCAAAGGTGCTTGTAACTATTAAGTCTGGATAATAAGGATGCTATGACACCTCATTTTTTATTTTTCTTTTGGTCTTCTGTTTTTTTTTCTTCGATTAATACATTGAATATACCTTTCAGTGGATTATATGTGTTATTCCACAATTAATAGTGTGCTACACAGGAACGGAAAACCATAGAAAGGCTTCTGAGTTGAGCAGAGGACCTAGGCAAGCTCAGATAATTAAACTTTCAATGACTGAAACATACTCCAGCAGCAATAAGCCACACTGGGTGTCTTTGCTTGGCTATTGACACACTTCTCAGATGATTGAAGGCACTCGACCCCTGGCCTCATACCTCAAAGTGCAACTTAAACAGGCACCAGTAAGCCCCATAGTAGCTCATTGCTCAATTGCCACTTGTCTCCTGTATCTGCTATGTAAGTGTGCCCCCATGGATGAGATGAGTATTTCCTCCTTAGCTAAGAGGACAAAACAGTCACCACAGAGGGGTGATACATGGCTTTGTACTCCATGATGTTTCTTAAAATCATCTTCTGCAAAGGTTGTGTTCACTTTAGTTTCGAAGTTGCTCAGACTTCAGTTCTGGGTCCTTAGGTGCATGCATATGCTGAGTGTGATTCAGGGTTCCTTTACTGTAACTTGCAGAAACAATGCAAATGTCTTCAGTTTTTCATTGAATTCTTGAGACAAAATGTGGCTGTCTTGAAGTATTTTTGATGGGGAAAAAGAGTCAATAAAGTCTGGTTCATAGAGAGAGGGATACAAATGGGACAGAACAGGGCTGAGAGGAAAGAAAGACAATAAAAAGTTGTGTTTGGGATGTATAAAAAGGCCTCCATTAATAGTAAGAATCCCTGCAGCCAAATTCAACAGTCTACAGTTTCATGATGGAGAAACTAAGCAACTAATCAAGCCCTATATCCAGTCTAGAAATCCTCTGGAGTTCTGAAAGGTCAAACACATACTTGAAAAGTTAGAAAGTCAGAAGGTCAGGGAATTCATTCAGATGTGAGTATAACCCAGTGACTGCAAAGGAGCCACCAGCACAAACAAGGCGTTGAGGATTTGCTCTTTTATGAGTTACTGCCTGTAATGAACAGTCACATGGCTCTTAACCATGAGCTCCACTGTCTTTCTCTGCCAGAGTCCTTCTACACAAATCAGAGGCCATAACTGTAAAACAAAACCTGCTGCCCTCTCCTTAGCAGGTAGACTTGGTTTCCTCTGCCACTGCAGCTATGACAAGCTCTTCAAAGAGTGCCTCATGCAGACTCTCATATTCAGTGCAGGGTCATGAGGCTTTTCCCTGTGTTTTGAGAGAAAGAGGAGGACACAGCATTGAAATATTGGTCATTTAGGGAGTGAGTTTTGAAGTGAACTGAAGATAAGTTGGAAATCCCACTTTACAGACTTTAAGCTCCAACCCCTGTATTGGAGTTTAAATCCTGTGTATTACCTGTGAAGATTTATCCATAACACAAAGCCAGAGCCCCAGGCCTGGTCTACATTAAAAAGAGGTTGTTATATGAATTATACTAGAAAATGCTTTGAATGGAGAAGTACTTTATATAATCAAAAGACTCCCTTTTAAACAGTTACTTCTATACCAGTTTCCAAAAAGAAGAAGGGGTAATATTGCAAGGAAAACATCATAGCTGTGTCAGTTAGGGAAATGATTTTTTTTTTCACATCCTGTCAGAGTTGAGTCAGTAGCGCTTTTAAGTTTAGATTGACACCAAAAGAGGAAAAGCCCTGTGTCAGAGTATGAGAATTGTCAGCACCAGTAGCCCACCTCTGAAAGCCCCTGTTTTTTCTCTTAATAAAGGACTGGAAACTAAAAAGTATACTGCAGAGGTTTAGAACCACCTTTCACTGAAATTGTGAAGTCTCTCTTCTCACTGAATGTAATTTGTAAAAAAACATTTCTCTAAGTGCTAAGAACGAGTTAGAGTTGAGGATGTGACAGACTTCAACTTTAGAAAGAATTGAACAAAGCAGGAAACCCTGCTTACTTAGATTTAGATTAAAGCTAAACTGCACCTGATGTGTGGTTGTGTGAATCACAAATTACGTTGTTTCTAATGTAAATTTTAAGCTTACTAATTTGTTACTTATTGATAACATTAAGCTTGAAATACATGTTAAAAATTGCTTGGTAGAGAGAAATTCACTATTATTTCTTGTTGTATGCAAATGAACATTTAGACCTTAAGAATGTTGTTGAATTTCAATATGTATGAGATATTCTACTGTTTTTATTGGAAAAGCTTACAAAGAATGGCTTATGATAGAGAGCAAAATGTTTGATCTTTCATATGAAAGCTCACTTACTGCCACAAACACGTTTTTATAAAACATGACTGAAAACAGACCTGGTTTAATATAATCACGTTTATTAATACTTATTACTTATGTAGCATTTTGTGTGCAAGCATTTGGCACATTTTATAAATATCACTTAAACTTCACAACCAGGGTGCAATTCATGCAGTACTGTGTCACTAAGCGTATTCTCTACAGGGATAAATTGAGATCCCTTGACTACATCTATTCTGTGGGCTCAATCACTGGGACATGATCATCCATACATTTAAATTGCTAACACAGTCCCTGGAATCTTTTTTTTCCCTCAACTAACCATCTTTCTTACAGATCATACCAGGGTAAAGGACTATTTCATATAGACCATTTGGACAGTTTCCCTTTTCTGGGAACAAGAGAGCCTGACTGTATGTATTTTATCTATATGTCCTGCTATATGAGAATGCTCTCTGGCCAAGTCCATCTACCAGCATAGATGTGACCACAGTGTTTCTAGCACAATGTTGCTCCTAATTAGATTCTGAAAGCAGCACACTCCAAAGAAATATCTATGCACTAGTCCTGATGGAACAAAGAGCTAAGGATCTTCTACTTTTATTTGCTCACAGTTGTGTTCTTACATCACTTAAGATTACCATGGTAAGGCAAGTAAGATGCCTCTGCTTTTGGAAACAAAGCAGGATGGGAGAGAAAGGTAGAGAAGTATATTAATAGATGGGCGAGAATAGTTGTCTAATTAAATGATTTACTTTGGCAGTCATATATAGAAAGGTAGAAAATCAGGCAGTTGTTGCTAGGGGTTCCTAAAGCTTTACAGCCCACTAGCTTTGAATTGGAGTGGCCAGAGTCATGAGGTGCCCAGCACAGTTTCTCAGTACCTTATGGAAACACTATTTTTTCATTCCAACAGGAAATTACCTTATCCAAAAAAAAGCAAAAAACAGAAAACAAACAAGCAAACAAAAAAAACCAAAAAACGGCAGACAGGAACTCAGGAACTGAAACAGGAATCTATTTAATGACAGTTTATTAAGACCTTGACAGTCTTGTGAGAGAAGTGAAAATATGGAAAATAGGGAAATGATAATGGCTGCTGCTGGGAAGATTTGAAGAGGTTGACTGCAGCACTGCTTTGTCCTATTCAACCCATGTCCTTTTCCACCCCTGAAAGCAGCAGAAGTATAGAGGCAGCAAAATAAAACCCTGACTTTTCAGAGGTGTGGTCTAGTAGATGAGTCTTTTTCTCAAGCAACTGGATCTCTTTGGCAACTGACCACTGCTCCCTGGGGGCTGTGCTAATTGATTGAGTAATTGAATCATAGAATCATAGAATTGGCTGGGTTGGAAGGGACCTCAGAGATCATCGAGTCCAACCCTTGAACCACCGTTGCGGTTGCTAGACCATGGCACTGAGTGCCACATCCAGTCTTTTTTTAAATATCTCCAGGGACGGAGAATCCACCACTTCAGTGGGCAGCCCATTCCAATGACGGATCACTCTTTCCGTAAAGAAATTCTTTCTAATATCTAACCTAAACTTCCCCTGGCACAACTTAAGTCCATGCCCTCTTGTCTTGTTGAAAGTCGTTTGGTAAAAGAGCCCAACCCCCACCTGGCTACACCCTCCTTTCAGGTAGTTGTAGAGAGTGATGAGGTCTCCCCTGAGCCGCCTCTTCTTTAGGCTGAACAACCCCACTTCTCTCAGCCTCTCCTCGTAGGGTCTATGCTCGAGTCCCTTCACCAGCCTGGTTGCCCTCCTTTGGACCTGCTCCAGGACCTCGATATCCTTCCTGAACTGGGGGGCCCAGAACTGGACACAGTACTCAAGGTGTGGCCTCACGAGGGCTGAGTACAGGGGCAGAATCACTTCCTTGGACCTGCTGGCAATGCTGTTCCGGATACAGGCCAGGATGCCATTGGCTTTCTTGGCCACCTGGGCACACTGCTGGCTCATGTTCAGCTTCTTGTCGATCCAGACTCCCAGGTCCTTTTCTGCCTGGCTGCTCTCCAGCCACTCTGTCCCCAGCCTGTAGCGCTGCATGGGGTTGTTGTGGCCAAAGTGCAGGACCCGGCACTTGGCCGTGTTAAACCTCATCCCGTTGGAATCAGCCCAACTCTCCAGTCAGTTTAGGCCACAGATTCAGTTTAGGCCAGATTCAGTTTAGGCCACACTGCAACACCAGTGTAGCTACATTACTCCTGGATTTCAACACAGTCTCTCTCTGAAGAGCACCAAGCAGAGGTAGAACCATGTTTCTGACCGTAGCCTTGCTTTATTGTATCATGCAACCTTGCCTAAACTCCTATAATTCTTCAATTATTATATGGATTATATATAAATTATTTAATTATAAATATTATCTTATGGCTTATTGAATTATATGAAGTAGTACAACTTTTTAGAAAAGATTGAAAAAACTCTTCTCGGGATGTGTGACTGACACATTTACTTGCAATAAAATCTCTGCATCTACCAGAACATGAAAAATATGTAATCAGTTTCCTGTGCCTTAACTGTGAGACTTATGGATATGTCCCTATGGATTTTTATGAGGCTTCATTATGCATAGACATGTGCAGAATTAGGCCTTAGTTGCAGAAGATGTTCTCCTATGGAATATTTGGATTTGTATTGTCCTAGACTTTATCTTAAACTAGGTTTCAAGCCAGCCAGTGGAAATCTTGAAATAACTGTGAGTAAACAGGTAGTCACCTAAATATTTTTAAGACCTCATAACCTGACCAACCAGAGAATAAAAACCAACCAGAGGCTTAGGTCAGCTTCTGTGTCTTTGTAATTTTCTCTTTTTCTCCCTAGTTCTTATTTATTCTGTCACTTGTTGATGAAATGCTGTTTGTTTTGATAAATTTGTCATACAGGTACCCATTTTTATCCATGCAAAAAACAAACTAAGAATAGATGTACAGTGTTGAATATGCTATTACTTATTTGTGGCAAAATTATTTAATAGGAAGAGAATGAGAACTAACTTCCAAATTCTCATGGTTTGTGTGTACATCTTTTCAGCTAAAAAGGAGAAGCCCAGCTGCAAAGCACTGTGCCCACCAGGCAGATGCTGCAACACGTAGGACCATGACAAAGGATAATCCAGGTCCTGGAGCAGTGACAAAAGAAGGCAGGGGAGAGGAAAGCCAAAGAACCTGTGACCAGTGACCATCTTTCTTCACTTTCTTCACTTCCATCCTTGATCAACCTGCTTTCTCTTCAGCTGGCTTATTTTTGTGAAAATACAACTTCCACTGGGCAAATCTTGATGGCAGAAAGAAGCTTGAGTTTGCAACTGAAGATTCACAGTGAGAGATGAGGACAAGCTGAAATAATACTCAATACCATTTTGGCCATATCAGCTCTGAAGTCAAGGCCATTGTTGCACAGTCTATCCAGTGAAGGTGTCTTCTCCGTGTTCAGAATGGAGATCAAGGAACAGAATGATTGATAGCCCTGTTTTGTAAGTACTGAAGTTAGTAGATAAATTGGCTGATTTCACCAGGATAGGGTGTCAGCAAAGAAAAAGAATTCAGGGCTCCTTTGAAATTATAGTAAAACACACCAAGAAAAACTACTTCTTTGGAAGTTAATGAGCTAGAAAAAGGCCAGTTGAGAGGAAAGTTTTGAATTATGGGGGCCGAGTGGGCAATTTCACCTTCAGTAGTCAGCTTCTCAGTGGGTCTAAGCAAACTAGAAAATACGGAAGTCTGGTGTTTATGAGTCAAAACACAGGCCAAGCCTGTGAATGGCAAAGTTCTTTATAAATACCTGTTATTGAAAAGAAAACACACAACATTATCACTTCATACTGTGATAATTACAAAGCAACACTGAGAAAGTGTCACTGGACTGGCTCTTTCTGGACTTATTCATACACAAACATGAAGCTGGAGACAACCTCTCAGCAGGATTCTTCATGTTTCCCCTACCACTACATTTAGCTGCTCTGTGAAGGATTTAAGCTAAAGTCAGAAAACATAAGAGAACTTTAGTCATGATCACTCCAATTCTGGAGTGAGATAATTTTTAAAAAAGAAAAAAAAAAACAAACCAAACTACTCATTGAATACAAGTGAGCAATCAGCCTAGACCTGATACAGATGAACTGATTTCAAGTTCTGCCACTAATCTACTCATTCTGTTCTAATGAATCACTAAAAATTAAAGAATCAGAAGAGCAGATAAAAGTCAGATGACAAAATCAACGCAAAGTCGATATTCGGACAGATGACAGTCTTGCAAAGACCATATTTAACAACGAGGTATTATTAATGTTATGCTTTCAACCAGAGGTTAATCTGCAATTTTATTTTTTTAAAACTATCTAGAGAGATTTTTTTTCTGGACTATTAACTTTTTTTTAGTATTTAGATCACAACTCCTAAAGACTTAGCTATATTTTGACAGGTACTGACAAAGAGTGCCATGAAATTGTGACTCGATTGTCACCTTCGGCATTTTCAAGCTGAAAAACTCAGGATGAGTGCTAGGTACTAATTAGAACTGTTATATTAGGAAAGCAAATACAATGGTGTCTAACATTAAACAAAGCACAGTTCTCATCACAAATGGTTCCTTTTGTGTGTGGGTTAGTCTAAAAAACCATTTTGCATGCTAATGAGGCACAAACAATAATTGCCAAAGTAACTAGTTTCACGCAATTACAAAAACCACATAAAAAGCCCTATTGTTTGTTGTCTTATGGTTTTTAATGTTAATTTTGCACTTGATAATTTGAGGATTTCATTTGTGCCACAGCGTGCAATTTGGGTTTTGTGCAAGTCAGGCTGAAGGCTTCTAATGGGGAGTAAAGGATGGGAGGAAACAAACCCAAGTGTGCAAAAGTAAAAGAAACAGTGGCTGGTGGGGAAGAGATTGGACAACTAGAAAAGAGGATGAGAAAAAAAAGCAGTGGTGAAAAGGGGACATTTCCTCATTGAGAAAGAGGAAAATCAGAGCTGAGAAGAGGGAGGCTGTAGGAGCTGGGAGGTGCACAGACCAGCTAATGAATATCACTAAGCTGACACATCCTGTGGCTTGGAATGCATGACAAACCAAGGAGTCACACAAAGATCTGAGGGAGCACAGAAAATTAGAGAGTAAAAAGTCAGATGGCTAAGTAGTTAAAAATAAAAAGTTTGGGGCCCTGCTCTTCCCTTGAAGGGTCTCTCATTACAGCCCATACAAACCATTTATAATCCCCTGAAAGAAAGATTAGACCCCTTCTATTTAAGTGTAGACACTGACTGCTCTGGCTGAAATTTAGCCTGCATTTCTGCGATTTGTTCTTTCATCTTACAGTCACTTGTCCACAAATTAAGTGGAGAAAAACATACCATATGGCATTTTTTCCCTCTGATTCACCCCAGTCTTCAGTTTGTTATTTTCTAGTTGAATAAAATATCATATGGTTGAACTGGGATTTTGCACTAGCTAAGAGAAAATGTGCATTGCTTGGAATCTTTATACTTTTCTGAGCCTAAAGAAAACCTGCCATTGGAAGCAGAAATACTATTTTAAGGTCAGGATTGAATACATTTTGCTCCAAAGTGCATTCTATACATTGTTATCAGGTGATACTAAATTTCATGTTCTTTTTCTTTTAAGAAAATGTAATTTTGTGTAAGGCATATGCTATTCTGAAATCATACCTACAGCAAGGTCTAAAGTAGAGAGCAGAAAACTTGAGTGATGGTCAGAATTCATTTTCCTTTTGTGACAGTCACTCTCCTTCCATTTACCATCATGTTAAGCTTTTCTGCAGATCTCTCTCTCCCTTCATTTTCCCTGGGTGTTTTGCTATCAGTGTTTACACAGGAAATAAATATGAAATCAATATATGTTGGTATTGTTATATATTGTAATGTGTTGTGTTTTTTTAAAAAATCACATTAATCTCACTATAACTAGCTGAGCCCAGCACTTTCACCCTTTCATGCTGCATATTCTTTCTTTCTCTGTTGCCAGCTTTCTGAATGTATTTTCCATAATAATATATCCCTCTTCTATTGTTGATCTCTTCAGCATATTCCTCCACACACATGCTTTGCCCCATTCAGTTTTTGTTTATGGTTTTTTACTTGGAAAAATCATGAAGATTCCAGGAATATGCTTTTTACATTTTCTTCCTAATCTGCAGCATTTCAGAAATATTACCAACTGCTACGTGAATAATTGATTCATGGCTGTCACAGCATGGAGGTGACATTGTACCTTCTTACTCTTCTTCCCCACCCCCTAGTGTTCGTTTAACCTTTTCTTCTTCTCTTACTCTTTGTTGACAAAAGAACCATTTAGATTTGGTAAGCATTAGGCTCTACCCTGCAAAGTAACTGGCAAACAAAGACAGAAGATTCCCTATTAGGAAACTTTACCTTAGGTAGTGTAGATACTGTTGATTAATTTAGTATAAACATTGTAAGAATTGAGAAATATATAATCAACATTGTGTTTAATTGGCACAGTACATTTGCTAATAAAGACTATTTAATTCTCTTGACAATTAATTAAGTGTGTTTATATGAAAACATTTGAGGGAAAAGCAAGAAGTTTATGTAATAGTAATGCATAAAACCCCCACATTTTTGTCTAGTTTGAAAGACACATTTAATATAATACACAAAGTTTAATTGGTCTCCTACATTGGAACATTAAATGCTAATTATGATTTGCCTTTCCTCTGCTGTTTTATGATGACATTGAGATACATATTTTTCTTTTTCTCCTTTTCCTTTCTTATTCTAGCTTGCTTTAGGCACACATGCATCTAGATAATAGCTTTATTCATCCAAAATATAGGGAAATCGAGTCTAATACTTCATGGTTTTGTTGATAGCATATGTAGATAAGAATTAGACTACTTGATAGCCAGTCTAGGAAAAATGCTGCTTAAAATGAGGATAATATTTTGGAAAACTCAAGGACATTGGGTACAATGTCTTGCTAAATTGGACACTTATATGCAATCATGATCAATCTTAATAATTGTAGAAGACATGAGGAACCTCAGATTTTTTAAAAAGAAGCTCTAAGACAAATTAAAACAGATTTAATTTTTCAGATTTTTCTATGTGGTTGTAGAATATATCCTTATAAATAAAAAGAGTTAATGGTAAAGCATTCCTGGGGGGTTATTCATATGAAGGATCTAGAAAAGACACATCTTAACAAACATGTGGAGTGTGGTTAGAGGGGGATATTAGTGAAAAATTACCTAATATAAACTAAAGTGTTAAATGAAGGTTAACACGTATCTTTCTGAGGTAGAACAGTTAAAATTCAAGAGTAGGAACTTGGGCAAATCGTTTTGCAGCTCCATGCCTTGTTTTCCCCAGTCAGACAGGCTGAAGGAAAGCAAGAGGTATATGGTATGAAGCAATGTGTTGGATATTCAAGACTTATTCTTGCATTTGGAAGTGGGGTTTGTAGTCATCATGCTTGACATACAGACACAGAGAGCTTCACAGTGCCCATGCAGGCTGGGCCTGGGCAGTCTGTTCTGAGATTGCCACACTTAGATTACCTGGGTCAGATTACCTGGTTTACATTAGCTGCCTTCCACTGGCTCTTGTTTGCCCTGTGGATGTGACACCAGGGGAGGATCTCTCCTCAGCAGCTCTTGGGAGCAGCTGTTGTGGGATCACTCATCTCAAACAATCTCAGCAAAAAGCTGTAGCTGTGTCAGGTGAAGGGAGACAGACATAAGAGACCAAAGACTTTGCCTGATAGGTTCTAGAACAATACAGAGATTTTCCTGATAGGTGCTAGAACTATACAGAGATTTGCCGGATAGGTGATAGAACTGCAGGGTAACAATGGAATTTCTCATGCCTGAGGCCAAATCCAAGTACAGGTATCAGCCCAAAGTAAAGATAAATTGATTTGGAGCAAATATTCAACTCCATTACTCAGAAACACAACATGAGCACGTAGGTGGGCATCATCTGGCAGCACACAACCCACTACTCAGCTGATCAAGGTCATCACAAAGAAGCCCCAAGAGGAGCAGCTTTACTGCTTTTCATTTGATCAGCACCATAAAAACCAGTGTGCAGCAGTGGGGAGGCTGGCAGTCAGGTGACCCAGGCTGGTATTCCATGCTGAAGATACAGTTGCCATTACTAGTAATCATGTTAACAAGTTTAAAATTCCAGATGCACGTCTAAAAGATATGTGGGGAGGTTATCCACACATACTTAAATCATTTCAGCCCCACTGATGATATTAGGACCCCTCTTCATCCAATTGTCACAAAAAGTTTCCACACTCCTTTTCTTCTTTTGCTCTTCCTTTTACGGAGGCGGAATAAGATTTTCAGGCCCCAGAAGCTGTTGCCAACTAGAGCTCATCAGGCTGTCTTATATTTCAATATCTTCCTGACTCTTCTTTGTTTTGTTTCTTTTTAATTTTTTTTTCTACCTAAGCTAATCATCCTAGAGAAAAGAAGACTAGAACCCTATTCAAAATATTAATAGTTTCAGCAGGATATTTTGATTAGAAGGTGCTATGAAACTATCATACATTTTTCATTCCTCTTTAATAAATGAGCATATCCCTTCACTCTGGGTCCAGACATCACCAACCTAAGGGTTTGTCCCCATAATTTTAACTTTTCAACTGGCCTTCCAGCTTGTACCTCAATACATTGTATGTCCAGGATGACTCACACTAACCTTTTATTTACGATGCGATCAAAGGCTGTAGGAGAGTGAGCAGTAACTGCTTTCCCAATGCATAAAAAACCCTCTTTCTTTTAGCCCTGTATTACAGCCATTTGAAAGTCTCCATTTTTTCCTCTTCCACTTTCTTGTCCTCTCAGAAAGAACAGCAGGGGGTAGATAGAGTGTGCTGAATACAAGTCTCTAAATCATCTACATTCAAAGTATGTTTTGCAAGTCTATTAGCAGAAAATGTATTAGTAACCCTTAAATAAAAAGTTTTCTCAGATCTTCCTTGTTTGGTAACTCTGGCAGCGATGAACTTCTTGTAGGAGAGGAAATAAGCATTCACCTGAAGCCTTCACTTACGTAAAATTGAGAGAGTTGACTTGCTTTCTCAGCAGTACCACTGACTTTATTTTTTTACTGGGAAAGGATGGCTTCAGCAGCTAGGAAAACTCTGATGACAAGCTATGAAGCCAGAACCCCAAACAGGATGCAGATCTTAACCATTATTCTTAATTAATATTTGCTTATGGGAGATTCCAGGAAGTGGGGAACGCTTTCCGGTCATTCATGAACTGCAGGTCCCAGGTCTAAGATGCTTACATTTTCAGAGCAGAGAAATATGCAAGAGGAAAAGAAAAGAAGCCCACAAAGAGCTATGCTACAGGGAAAAAAAAAAAAAAAAAAAAAAAAAAAAAAGAGAGAGAGAGATGTAAATAGAGATAGGAAAAGGCTGGCTTGTCCACTATTTGGAATTATTTTCAACTTCAGTCACAAATTTTGTAGTCTGCAGCACCAGAAACAATGACAAGACATTGGATTTAGCATCAAAATTACTTACCTGATACCAGAAATGCATCTCCCAACCTGCAGTGCATTAGCTGACTTCATACAGTAATTGTAATGAATCTCTTATTGGACTCTTGCTTCCCTGGACAATGCCATATTGTAGGGACTAAATACATCATCAGTGAGCCTCATTCTTGTGTATTACACTAATATATCATTGGAATGACAACTGCTTCTGATGATATATTAATGTAATACATCAGTTGTGTGGGGCTCCTATGGGGTATTACTCAGGAACAGGGGCCATCTAAAGAAAACAGACCCAGAGTCAAATTCAGTTTAATTACTGAATGAAAGGGCTATCAGGACCAAGGTTACACGTAATGCTAACACTCTTACATCATCCATGAGATTAATTTGCAACCTCATTACATATTAACCTTGCAATTTTAGATAGTAATTGCAGGATTTGGATCTGCCTGCTGATGTGGGTAATTCACAAACCATAACCTCCCCAATATTTTATACTGATCCATGAATAATGCAGCTTATTTTTATTCTGTCCATTTTAGATTCCATGATAGTTAAACAACACATCAAATGTGTAGGTATAAAAA
Source organism: Calypte anna (assembly GCF_003957555.1). Classification (NCBI taxonomy): domain Eukaryota; kingdom Metazoa; phylum Chordata; class Aves; order Apodiformes; family Trochilidae; genus Calypte; species Calypte anna. The sequence goes on from NC_044245.1 coordinate 121,613,183, forward strand.
CAGATTTAGAAAAACAATGGTCTATTTGAAACTGTTTGAAGTCACTGGGCATCATATATACATTTGCACTTGCACAGTGCATTAAAAAAGAGACCACTGGTATTGGCTTTTGTAGTCAATTTTGCAGCATATTTTCATATTTCATTCGTCTTAAAGATACTGTAAAACATGTATAATTCTGCTAGAAGTTTTTGATGTTGGTTTCATTGTAGGTTTGGGATTTTTTTTCCCTTTGCATTTTTTTGGGGGGGATTTCTGTTCTTTTTTGTAGATTTTTTTTTCCAGACTTCCCCAGAGACAGAAATGGTGCATTCGACTGTTCTTTAAGTTAAGTTATGAGCTGGATTCTGAAATGCTTTTAACAAAAGGACTTCCATAACAATATTGCAGTGTCCACTGATGTGAAATATATCCAGAATCATCTTCCTTTGGCCCTGTTTCTTCCTAATTTTTATGCTCCTATGTTATAAGTTATCCATAGAATCCACACATATATTATGAATCAAACGGGAACCAGACGTGTTATCATTTAGACTAGTGCTTCTGGTGGTCTTTTATTTCATGTTTATTAAGATTACAACCAAATGCTGAAAGAATTCTAATAGAATAGCATAGAGCATCAAGCTAAAAGACATAATGTGTATTCGATTTATAAACTTCTTACTGGGTCTAATACAGAGACTGTACTTATTCTTGAATAGACTGTTTTGTTTAATAAGCATTTATCTATTGTTAATGTCTTTGGAGAATTCATCTTGGGGTTTATATTGAAGATAAATGCAAGCATGTGAGGGTTTATGAAAAATGTCTCAGCAAGTGACAGGAAGCCTGATATGAGTTACCACAGTCCGCTTCACATGTGGGGCAATCCACTACTTGTCTTGCATTTATTATATTTTCTTGCTAGGCATTTTCTCTTTCTTTTCCTGAGACCCTTTGATACTGTATACTTTTAAATACCAAACATTGACAGTAAATCTGAAAAGAATGCATGATGTAGAAAACCAGGCAAAACTACTGATGTAAAATGTAGCTACATTGAAATAAAGAAGAAACCATAAAGATTTAAATGGTGTGTGCATGAGGGAAGGGAATCAGAATTTGAAAAGAATTAACTGAGCATCAACTGTGTATCCCAATGATACATGTCATTTTAGCTCACTAGGGTGATGTACGTATTATTTAGAAAACCATTCAAAGCTGCAGTTAGAAATTCTCCCAAGAATAAATGGAATTCTCACAAAACAAAGTGTCATTGTCTTGTGAGGGAAGTAAATTGTGTGCATATCTGTCTATATCTAATCTTACCTAATCTTTGTATGCCTTATACCTGGGATGATAATAAATAATGTATTGCAGGCATGGAGAGAGGTTATGGAAGTATAGTAAATTAGAGAAAAACCCCATGTGACCTATCAGCCAAGTTCCCTAGATAGGTTTCTTTTCGTTATTTTCTAATTAGTAACAACTTCTCCCTTCCTCTGTCGCATATTTCCTTTAGCCCACAGTCTGAGCTGAAGGCAGATCTGTTACAAACTCTATTGTAGGATCTTCAGGATGTCAGTAGTAGCTGAAATTAAATTAGATTTCAACTCTTGCAAATTAATGAGTAACCTTGAGGTGTTTGAATGTATCTGGTATGTCAATAACGTAATGCGCAACAGAAAAAGGATGAACTTTGCTCATACACCATGTGGAGGCTTTCCCCTGTGAGTTTTAGACGGTGAATTATTTACTAGTTATTGAATTAATCAGACAATTTTTACTTTTTGGCACCTTAAAATCTGATATTTAAAATCTGCTTATGTTCTTAATTGAATGGACACCACACGCAAATGTGGTGAGCCAGTCTGGCTTGTTTAGTACCGAAATTCAAAAATAAAATAAAAGCCCATTTCCTCCTTAGCATCAGCAGGACAGCCTGGTGAGAAAGCAGTGTGCTGCAGACACCTTGTGTAACTAAAGAGTGTCAGAGGGAGTGGAGAGATGGACTGGAGTGCATCAGTCTGGCTGTACTCAGGGGCCGAATGAATTTGAAACATGACCAATTCTGAATGGAATAGTGGTCAGGAAGCCAGGAACAATTACTTCAGATTACAAAATGCTTGAGCGATTTACTTCACAAGACAACTGCACAGTCTCCTTGTGCTAAAGGACTATCAATACTATACTTGGAAAAAATTTGATGAGAGGATTTGAAGAGGTGGTGGTGATGTGGGAGGGCTGGGGGGGAAGAAGATTCACACTATGTAAGATGAAAGCAGCTAAGTATTTTAACAGAAATGTATTCCAGTCACCAAATTCCCTGCCCAACATCATCTTTGTTTCAGAAAGTCTGATTAGTTAACATATTCCATCACCTTGGGAAGAAAGCTGAGGTAAGCGGCTTAATTTATAGATGGATGGAACAAACTTATTTAAAAATTCTCACTACGTTATCATGAATCATGTAGGCCTATTAAACTAATTGCTAAGTAAATTTAAGCAGTATTACAGTAGATTTCAGTGAATTTATCATCAATCTAAAGAGATCTTTGGTGGTCTCATGCTGCCCCCCACAGATATGTCTCAGAACATTCATTATGCCATAATTACAAAGTCTCTTTGAAGAGGCTAAAAATCCCAAGACTCCTCTCATCAATTATTTTCACCTGTTAATTCATTTTGTGTGAGGTAATAACCTCAGCATAATAACAAATGTGCAAGTACTCCGATTTTGCAATTAAAAGCAGCAGGGCTCCTATTTTGATCATACAGACTGTGACATCCATCATAGAAAACAATTTGGGCCTAGCGGGATGACAGATGCCACACTGATGGCTCTACTAACTAACTGCCTGTCCTGAAAAAAAAATGGTCCCGTTTCAGCCTGCAGCTGCAAGCTATCTGATAGCTCCTGACCAGTCAGCGGGGGAAAGCCTGCAGTGACTAAATTACTGAAAGGTAATTTTACTTCGCAAAATGAGGATTTTGGAGCCATATATGTATGCATTCCAGTGGCTGGTGTAATTTGGAAACAAATAGTCCTTTTCATTTGGAAATGAGTGGAATCGCTGCTAGTGTTCAGAGAGTATTGTTTCTCAGCCTTTTACATGAGAAATACAGTGTAATACTCATTATTTCTCCCCTTTCACATCTTATTAGACACAGAAGGCAAGGTGGTTATCTCTGCTTTCTTTAGCTAAATCCTCACAAGTAGGATTTCTTCCAACCTCTGGACAGGTGCCTAAATAATAGAAGAGTGCTCATTTTAGCCTTTCAGTTTGTATCAAGGCTGAGTGAGACCTGCCTGGGGAATGATCCCACTATCACCTCCAAGCCTTAAAGTGATATGCCCTCATCTGAAACTCCACTAAAAACAATGAAGCAAACTGCTAGCACAGGCAGCTCATTAGCCTCAGGACTGATTCACCAAGGAAATAATTTGATGTTGAATTAATGACAGAAAAGCTGTTGTCCTGACTGGAGGAGTCGGGGGCTGGAGGAAGCAGGGGGGTGCATATAGTCTAAAAAGAAGCTCAGGAAATGCAGCCAATTTATTTTCCTCACTAAAGTGCATAATGTGGTACTTTAGTATTGGGCCAATTAGCTTAAAACTTTTAGTGCTGAAATACTGCATACTCTGAGTAAACAAGACAACTGATTAAGCCTATAACTTTCGAAAGGCAAACACATGATGTTGTTGTCAACTAATATGAAATATGTCAACATGGCTGTGGATTTTCGGTTTTATTTCTGTTTGCCCCCCCCCCCTTTTTTTTTTTTTTTTTTGTTTGTTTTATCCAGTAGGTCTAAAATCTGGTGACTGGGGGGAATGAAGCTGTGTGGGCTATTAAAGCAGCAGATGCAAATTATGAAGGCAAAGCATACTACTGAAAGAAAGGTGGTGAGTATTGTAAGGATTATGTTTTCAGATTTCAGCACACTAATGCAGAGCAACAAAAGATCAGCAGAGGGCTAAAGGTTAAGTATAGCATGAACTTTCTCAGTGGCTGTGCACCTTAAGATGAAAAGATAGCCCTGTTTATGACATCTGCAGACTACAATGCTTTCCATTTTATATTTCCCTCCCACATTCTCTGAGGACAAAGAGCTGTGCTCGGCTCCTTGGGAAAAATCTACTGTTTCTTACTCCATCATATTACACTCATAAACCCTGTCAGCAATAAAGGATGTATGGGTAGGCAGAGGCAGAGACATGCAGCTAGTAAACTACATAATACCAGAAAAGATACCAGCTTTTCAGTCTTTCAATTGGCTCTCTATTCAGAAATCTGCACCTGACTGCAGTGTCATGGAGGTGAGGCTAATTCCTGGGGCAGGGGGGTGCTCCAGGCAAACAGCATGGCCGAGGTGTTTGTCCTGCATTTCCAGATGCAGAGAGCAGCCTTTCCTAACCAGCTGCAAGATTTACAGCACATAACACGAGAGGTTTTTTTCTTTTTATGTAGGATTATTCTGCAATGAAAGCAAACAAAAGAGATTAATCAAAACAAGTAAATTAGTATTACCCATCTTAGATGTTCTTTAATGCAAAGCCAAAAGTTCTTGCCCTTTATGCACATGCTCCTACAGTAACGAATGTACGGTGACCATCAACAAATTACGACTCGTGACACTTTTGCTGCTGCAATATTAAGCCCAAAGTCTTATGGAGAAAATATATGGTTTTTATTACCAAATTGTTCTTGTTTACAATTCTAATATCCTCTTCATTATCTACTTTTCCAGACATTTTAGGCAGTTCTGAAGACCTGGGGCAGCACTAGTCCTGTCATAAAGAGAAATTAATGTTGTTAAAGATGGCCTATCTGCCCTCTGGGACAGCTGAAGATGTGAAAATATAAGGTTCTGTTTTAAAGATGAAAATGATTAAAGGCACAGGCACCTTACTCTTAGTGCAGCCACTAAAACTTTTAATAAAATACTTCAGCAGAAAAAAGCTGCTTTACTTCTTCCACTGTAAGCCTTAAGAAAAAAAAAAAAAAAAAAAAGAGAGGGGAAGAAAGAGGAGGGGGGGGGAGAGAGAACTTTGTTCTATAAGAAGAGGCTTGCTTTAAGGACTAATAAGCGTAAAAAGGACCTCATCATTATAAAGAACCTATTCGTCTCAGCAACAGCTCACTTAATAAAGACTGGATGATAGAAAAACCAGTAGAGCTGTCTCCAAATAGCCAGTAAGCTAATTAGGTGCATTGTAACAGGTAGCCCTTACAAAAACTGACAGTCTTAAGCCAGCATGCCGCAAATACTTAAGAACATCGTAGCAGATGTACAGTGGTTATTGTATCCTCTTCAAGGCTGTTGCTGCTGCCACAATTTTATAAGCTTATGCACCTCAAGCCCTTAAAGAATCTCAAAAGGGGTTTCAGTGGGAGAAACTAAAAGGAAAAAAAAAAAATAAAATAAAGAGAGAGAAGAAACACAAACCTGCTGAAGATATTACATGAGCTTTTAGGGGCCCTAGACCAAAGAGACCTTTCAGAAGGAATGGTTCAGCTGCCTGGAAGAAAATGGCAGGAAACACAAAAGACGGGAGCGTAACCTTTGTCCTAGCAGGGATGGAAGAATATCTGTCAGAACTTCACCTTCATACTCTTGCCCACCTCAGTCATTTTTTACTGGTTAAATGAAGGTTACAGGATTTGCTCTGAAGACAAAATGTCCCTTTCTCCTTAAAAATATTGTCGGTGTTGAAAGACAAGTTTACATTCTCATTTCCCCAAAGAGTCATATTCACTGCTCTCTCTTTTGTTGTTTTGTTTTGTTTTGTTTTCCCTACCTTGGGAAGAGGTCAGAGCTTACAGTCGTGTCTCTCTCATATGCTTTTGATTTTCTAGCAATAATCTGATGTAATTGATGGTATACAGAAGCCATGAGAGGACTTCTAGCTCCCTTAATGATAGCGGCAGAACTGCAAAGGAAACCACTGCTGGCCTGGATACACAGGGAAGTCTTACTTCCCATCATTGGAGCTGGGACCATGATACTAACTCACTGTGGGTAAAAGACCATGGCAACAATGAGGTCTGAAAGCAAATAAAGCTTTACTCTTAAACATCAGTGGCTCTTTGGAAAGCAATGGCTTCTGCTGGAAACCCCGAGGGAGCCAGAGGCCTTGGTATTAGAGAAGCAGAATTACACGAATACTGCTCCGCTCCAGCTGCATTCATGGGGAACAAGTGATGCAAAAAAATCTCTGTCAGGATACCTTCATTCTGACCAGCAAAGCTAACTTTATCATGACACCAAATGTAAATTAGTATCTGCTAGAATGTATGTGGAGAAGGTTTTTTTCAATCCACAGTGTTATCAGCAGACAGTTTTAAATCCTTCCCATCCCCTGGGGTGGATGCACTGAATAACACTGTATTTCTGTAAGAGAGATCTAGTCCTATATTCAAGAATGGAGGAAAATACTATGAGCTTTGCAAATCCATAGCAGTTACGGAAGTAACTTTTCATTAGGGAAAATATCAGTGCCAAAATGTGGTCTACAGGCTCTAGAGCTCCAAAAAAAAAAAAAAGAGTTACCCCTTCCAAAGATGTAGACTACTACACCAAATAATTTACACAAATAATTTAAAAATATTTTTGTTGTGATAAAGACATGATACAGTGTTAAAACTTTGTAAACTTGTAATTATCAGTGTTTTTTCAGTGATAAGTACATAGTATGATGGTTTCAATGTAAAGAGCATTTATGTTGGGATCAACTACATTATATTACACATACACTTGCTTACATATAAGCTGTTATTAGAAAGCAAAGTTTAAAACTGATTAAGTTAAAAAGTGCCAGAATTAACATTGCTTGTGCAGCATTAATTCACTCATTGAGGTATATGCGTGACAATGTGGGGTTAATTAAATGTGCTAAAATTATTTTCCCTTTGTAGGAAGTCTGACTCATTTATTTTGTGGCTCCATGTCTTCATATTAACAAACACTTTTCAAATCCCTCTGTTAAGTCAGGTGTATTAATTTCCTTGTGTACTTTGCGAGGGCATACATACTCAAAATATCTGAAACATTGGGTTTTTTCCATACAAACCCTTTATGTGAAGGAATCCCACTGTTCTCTTTTTACATATGGAGAAGAATTTTAGAGATTTTAGAGAACTTAATCTGGTCTGGTAATTTCAGTTTCAACAGTAAGTATCCAGCACATTTACAAATCAGCATCTGAAGAATATGCAGGATACACAGTTATTGTTAACAGTGTAGATTATGTACCTTAGACAGATTCCATTGCAATGTATAGGAATGCTGTGGCAGAGATACAAAATACAGTTTCCCATATCAACATGTTACTGGTTTAGATATGAGGCTTTCCCTTGTCTTCTTGCAGCCCCTCTCCTCATCCATTTCATGATCCCAAGCATGCTCAGCACATGAGATTTATACAGAAATCTGATTTCTCTCAAAATACCTTATGTCCCCTTCTATTCAAAAATCTATTGCTAAACTAAAAATGTGGGACATATAATTAAAGGCTGTATCTTCACACAAATACACACATCATAAAACCCCCACGCAACTGTGCTTTATCAATTTTTGTGTTCTGTTATCTAGGTATTAAAAAAAAAAAAAAAAACAAACAAAACCAACAAACCATAAAACCACCACAAAAGCTGAAATCCAAGAAATATTACCATGTTGGCTTTGATGAATAGAAGAATATTCTACCGTGTAATTCAATGGTCACTGAGATGATTGTCTCCACATTACAGTGTTTAGGGATGCTGATTTAGTCAGTTCACAAATGACATGAGCTATTTACCTTTGACCATTAGCAGTAAACAGATAAAGATAAATGTTGCTGAAATGAGGGCAATGGAGATGCCAACCTGAGACTGCAGGTCTACCTTCTGTTACAACAACACTGATTGAAGTTATAATTTCCACAATGAGAGTGCCACATGTGCCACTCGCCTGTAACACTTGCTCATACTCATTAAAAGCAGCACGATTTGATCTTCTTTGTCTCTAGATACTGTGACAAGTAGCAAGATGGGGAGTTACTGCAATTGGAAGACATTAACATACAACCACAAAAATCAGTGAGGCATGGAATAAAACTTTAGTCACACAAACTTCATCTGTGACTTCTTGTCCGTCAGTGTCCCAAAGTAGGAGTTGCAGAAGAGTTGCCTCAGCCACAGCTCTAGTCACAGATTTCTGGAAACTTGTCAATGCAGTAAGACCTTCCTTCTTCTCCATCTGAACCTCATGAACTCCCCTAGTCAGGATCAAAATCAACAGAACCATGATTCCTATTTCATTTTAGTCATTGTCTTCTAATTATAGGATGTTATCAGAGAGTCTCCCCGAGCTTTGCAAGGTGCAAGATTTACAGACTTTAGAAGTTCAAGAGCTGGTCCAAAGTTGCTAGAAATTAACAGCGTTCTGTTAATTTATTTTTATTATTATTACTTAAAAGACAGGGATTTAAAACAAACAAGCAAACAAACAACAACAACAACAAAACCCCCAAAACCCAGCAACAATACCAAAAAAGCAAACCAAACAAAAAAACCCCAAACCAAACAAACCAAAAAAAAACCCACCAAAAAACACTAAAAACCATAAATAATTCTTCTTAGGGCACGATGACAGCTGACATTCTTAGTTAAATAGTTAAATAATAGTTGAATAATTAAATAGTTAAATAGTTATGTTAGGTGTCATAGATGCATAATATTGACCCATTAAACCAAATTGGTCCACAAATGAAAACTTCCTGAGTGCTGTTTTCATTATCTTTGAAATATAAATGGGTAAATATCTTTGGGAATAAATGTAACCTTGATGTCTTCTCAATACAGAAGAGCTAGGAAAAAAATAATGGCTATATGTGTTTCTTTATTAAGTTTTATAGCTAAAATTTCCAACTTAAAAGAAAAAACATTGCCAAAAATCCTTCAAAAAAAAAAAAAAGATGAAGTGATGTGAGATGCAGATAACAAAAAACTCTCAGTGGTATAGAATAGCAGCAGTGCTGGATACTAAAGTGTCTCAGAAATCAAACAAACAAAAAAAAGAAATCAATTAAATAAATATAATTCACAGAGCTCCACAGTCAGTATAAAGTTCAAGCCAGCAAAGTCTCTTGTCAGTCCATGAAAGGAGAACTTTCTTGGTCTCAACAACCACATGCTGAGTTATCTAGATCTCTTGCATTTCTTATAGAAACAGAAAATTAAGACCTAACAGTGTGAACATACTAAGCACTAATAATTCTTCAGGATACTACGAAGCATAAACCTACTGAAGCCATTTTAAAATATAATTTAAAATTATGAAAAATGTGTATAATTTTCAGCACATTTTTACATTAAGACAGAATATTCTAATAGCTCTTAGGTCAAGCTGTAGACAGAAGGAGATCTAGTAATTGCTGTGCCATCAGCAAAGGTCAGCTGCAGTCCCACATCAGACATATGTGAAAAAAACATATTCTTGATTTTGTGTGCAAGTTCAATAAATATACAGGAATCATTTGTTCAGATTAAACCAACTTCATGCACTTCTGAAATTACTTCCTTTGAAGCATTCTCTACAGACATGCATTACACAAATGTATTTTGTAGGTATTTTATTATGGGTTTTGGGGGTATTGTGGCTTGTTTGGGTTTTGGTTTGGTTTGCTTTGGTTTTGTTGTTGTTTTCTTTTAAAGCAAAGTTGTATTGCCATGTTTTGCAATGTGGATATTGTTCAGCTTCAAGAAACTTTCTATGTCCTTTCCAGTCCCTTTCAACAGACAAGAAATGTGAAATTCTCTTTATGGTGAAGAGTTCATATTCCTGTTATTCCAGAAGATACTATAGCATTTAACAAAAGTCTTTACATATAAATTGTGAAACCATGAACCACTCTTCTTGAACAGAGCATCAGGCAATTTGACTTGTTAAAGAAAATTTCCTGATCTGATTGGCAGATGGTGGAAGACATGTGCATGAGAAGAATGCAAGAAAGTAACCCTTTCCAAAATTTTTGGCCAGCACAGTACTCATCATCTTGTGCCCCAATGTGTCTGAACATGCTTTTCCTCAAATCTCACTGTGCCAGGGTGAGAGGCTTCCTTTCTGCCATGAAGTACTGGGCAGAGGGATCATGAGTCCTGACCTGTGCAAAAGAAGGGTGTCTCATTCCTCACTTTCATCCACTTTATTTTTTTTTTTTTAAAGACAGGAATGAAAAAGCAAACCCTGTTCTCTCCCTGAAATCTGATCTTTTTTTTTTTTTTTTTTTTTTAAAAAAAATAATAAAATTGCTTTTCTGTTAGAATTGTGGCACAAATCAGGTCTGGTCTATAAATTCCATTAACATACTCCTTCATCATAGTCAGACTCATTTTTGTTTTGTTGATGCTGCTCTCAGAGGCTGGAACAAGTATCTAATTGATTACTTATGGAATGAAGAAAGATCTAGGCAGGAGGAGGGATGCCAGAATTTCTGCATTTTAAATCTTCTTGGTCTGCCTCTAAGCCTGGTTTCTTTTCCTTTATTTTTTTTTTCTTTTCTTTTTGTTTGTTTGCTTGTTTGTTTTGAGGGGGTTTTTTTGTTTTGGTTTGGGTTTTTTTGTTTATTTTGGTTTGGTTTTTTGATTGTCTTTTTAGTTTGGTTTGGTTTAGTTTCGTTTGGTTTTTTTAACCAACAGGTTTTGTACACAAATTTGCTACTAATTTAGCTATTTCATTCCCTTTTTATTGCTCTCAGTTAGATTTCTTACATCTGGATTCTGCATCCCAGGTGTATTAGATCACATTAGAAGCCTTCTTTCTGCTCTTTGTTCTAACATGTGCTCTTTCAGCTGTAAAAGATACTGCACAGTAGTAGCACTTTGAACCAAAAGGTCAAAGAGGTTCCTGAATTAGCAATGGTCACTGCTGGTCTAGATAATAGCTTATTTGTTCTTTGGATTTACCTGAAGTTAGCAGTCTGCCTTGCTTCTTCTAGGAACTGTATTCAATGGATTATTTGAAAAGTTTCGTATCATTCAATCTTGTGTTAAAAGACCAAAATCTGAAGGTAAATCCTCTCTGTGGCTTTCTAATTCGTCTGCCTTTAATTGTAAAGACAAACCCTTTGTAAAGGATTGCAGAGGGGCATTCAAATACTGAGAGTTTGGTTCCACTGTATCTGAGGACTTAGGTCTGATTCAAGATGAGAAGGGAAAGGAGGATTACAAGCTTTAAGCAAAGATAAAAATAAGTTTGAAACAAGCTTACTGAAAGAAAGAGAAACAAGCTTGTCATGACCTTGCCAAAGGGAACAGAACAGGTTTACCAGGGGTTTCCAAGAAGGCTAAAATAAAGGCCATCTTGAAATTGTGATCCATTTGCTGCTTTAACCTGCCCCAATTTTAAGTGAGTCAGCTGTTGCTAAAGCATTCATAAAAGGTGTAGTTTGATTTCTTCTTAAAAGTGCTATCACTTCTTTTTTTTAAAAAAAAAAGCAAAAGCAACCTTTAGCCAGATTGGTTTAATATATCATTGCAAAATACCATGCTTAACTTGGTGATGACCACAGCTGCACAGAGCTGTGTTATATAGGAACAAGAGAACATATCAATATTCCACATTTCTGCAATTTCAGAACTCCATAAAAAGAGAGGAGGCACACAGGTAAACAACAAAATCCTTTTATTTAATCTCTGCTACTGGCTGACTTTGCTTTTGACTTGGATTAATCAGCTGCATTTGTTGCATGGGAGCCAAAAGGGGGAAAAAACCCTCAAACTAGACTTTCTTCTGTGTTTCTGACAACCATAACAGGGTGTCTTGCCAGCAACAGAAATATATAAATTTCAGTTTCTTTCCATAGTGGGATAAGAGGATCTTAATCAGTGACTTGGAGAATTGTGTTTTCTATTTCACGCTTAGTGCATAAAACTTTGGTCGAACCTCTTCATATGTCATGGGCTCTTTAACATGAAAGCTGCCACTTCTCCCTACTCTGGAAGTCTAATTCTTTCAGGGCATATTTTTTGTTTCTTTTTTCTTTTTTTATAGGAGGCTAAAGTAGTTTTGCAGCAAAGTGGAACACTTTATTTTTTTTTTCTTTCCTTATGTTAATATCTGCAGATGCACTCATTACACTCAGATATTCTAGTCTTTTTATCTGCCAACTTTCCTGGCTTTGAAGTTCCCATCCAGATCTAAGAGGAAGAACTTCTGGAAGAAAAGCAAAACAAAATGGTCTGTGGATAATAAATTAGTGTTGCTTCCACAATTAATTTGGCATTCTAGAGCTCCACTCACCCTTTACCGTTCTCCTTGCTTTTGGTCCCAACAAGTTTTTATGCTTGTTGCATCTTTATTTCATTTTCCTTGGAGGTAACACCTCTTGGTTCCAGGCTATATACCCATCATGATAGCAACCCTAGTTTCTCTCCCTGGGCAAGATTGGATATAGGCAGATATTTGAGGATAGGTGGCATAGGGAAAAGCAGTAATCAAATTTGAAATACCAATAGGGCAAATAAGTAGCTCTTATATTGGTAAGATTCAGGTTTCCTCTTCCAGATACTGGTCTGGTCAAATGAAATTCTAGTCCTAATGAATCAGAGACAAAATTTTGTTTTTTTCAGATTTCTGCAGTCTGGATTTTGCTTATAGGGATCACTGATGATACTGAAGATGAAAATAGTTCTCCTAGAATATTTGAATCTTTTTTCATTTCACTGCTTTAGACCTATTCCCTCATTCTCCTCATCTCCCACTTCCCTTTGTGCTTTTTTCAATATCAGCCCAATGACTACAGTAGTCTTGTAAAAACACGATCCTAAAGGAAAAAAGGAAAGTGACTATCAAAGCTAATCTCCTATTTAAAGACACCTCATCCATTTCTACCTATAACTATTATATCTTTATAGCCATATATTCTCAATAGCTATATATCAGCTGTGAATACAAAATAGGTACATACAAATGAGCCATATTTTGCATGGCTAAGCCACCTGGGTCCTCTGGTCAAGGTTGAACTGGGCTCAATGGTTACACTGTCTATTGTAATAAATTAGTAGTGCTTTTGTGCTGTGCCTCTAGCTGTAATAAGGATACATGCATTATGGGTGTCACCCTATCTCTGAGGACAATTTTAATATAGCTTAGACAATAGCCTAGCTAAATAAACAATGAACCAGTCATGATACAGAAAAACAGTGTAAGCTCCGGGGTATGGAGCTTAACAAGGGAAAAGAAAGAAGCAAACAAAATGTTCCAAAGATTAGCACTTATAACACCCTAGATAACCTAAAGTAGTCATTTGATATTGCTGTTAAAGGTCTGATTCAGCAAGGCATATAAGGATAGCTATAACAAGTGCTTGCTTGACCTTTGTTAACCAGCTCTGAATAACAGAAGTGTGCTAAAAATCAAAGTCACTTTTAATTGTTTGATGAATCAAGGCTTGGAATTTTAAATTTAACCCTAATAAACAGGATGATGCTAGCAAACTGAAGTACTACCACTATCACTATTGCCAGGACTCAGATAAAGCTGTTGTCAACAGTGTGATGAGAGGAAATCCAGAATGGATGAAAATTAGAGCTCTGTGATCAACAGGAGTACATAAATAGCAGGCAGTCCTGACACAACTAAATTCTGATTCTCAGAATGAGAATGAAACTTACCCAAACTGGCTCCTGCTTTTTGCTTCCTTCCCTCTGATTAAGTCCATATCTCCCTGGATCATAATGTGGCCCCCATCTTGATCTATAACTTTTGGTCAGCTTTTTCTTTGAGAGTGTTGGTGTGTAATACAGTTTTGGGTATCACCTGCTGGTGGGCTACCCAAGCAGAAGGCCCAGTAAAAAATCATACAATCACAGAATGGTTTGGATTGGACAGGACCTCCAAAGATCTTCTAGTCCAACCCCCTGCCATGGTCAGAGACATTTTCAGTAGATGAGGTTGCTCAATGCCCCATCCAAACTTTCCTTGAACACTTCTAGGGAGGGAGCATTCACAGCTCCTCTGGGCAACATATTCCAGTGTTTCGTTACACTCAAAATAAAAAAAAATTATTCTTTATGTCCTATTGACATCCACTGTTCTTAAATTTAAAACAACTACTCTTTGTCCTGTCACTATAGACCTGGGTTAAACACTGTTCTTTGTCTTTTTCATAAATTGAATTGCAGCAACAAGTTTTCCCCAGTCTAAGCAGTCCCTACTCTCCTCAGCCTCAAATAAATCTGCTGTTCAGCCACAAGTTAGTTACACAGCCTTTTTCCTCTCACAAAATATCTTCTTCCTCTCTGACCAAATGCAGGGAATTTCACACACTGGGAGAGGAGAACCAGACAGGTATGTATGTACAAAATTTTGTATCTCACTTCAACCTTGTTGCCTTATCACCTTAGTAATTTGTTTATTCAGGCCACCTTTGTGCCTCCAATGGTGTATGATACCCAACCTTATGTGCAGCCTTTCACGTAAAGCAGTATTAAGTAGAGAATTATGAATTTTCCTATGTACATCCTTAAAATATTCATCAGATTGCTCCACAAATCTAAACTAATTAAGCTTTACAAATACTCGCATGGGGTGGGGGGTTTTTTATCCTTTTTACAGAAAGGAAATTAAATGATGGAGGCTTTAGGTCAAGGAGCCAAGTGTCAATGAATTTTGGGTCCCAGAATGAGATGCTTAGATTGCAATTTCATAGGACATTTACTATTTTATAGCACTTTATATGCTTTTACAGCATGTTATTTACAGCGTTCCAATCAGTCACAGTTATATTTGTGAGACCAAACACTTCTGCAAATGTAAAAGCTATCAAGTAGATTACAAGGAAAATGAAGAACATATTCAGCAGCCAATTGTAAAAAGTTGAAGTGACTTTCCTAGACCTGCACAAGCATTCTGGAGGAGGCAATTTTCTAGTGGGACATTTAAGTGCCTTACCAACAAAATAATCTTTTCCTTTCTTGAAATCCTAGCCTCGTTTTTACGTACCTTCAAGCTTCTTCAGCAAGTTTGATTTTTGCCTCACCTCTAAGTGAAAAAGAAGTATTTTTTGGTGATTGAAACTTGTGGTATTTACAAAGAGCAGAGCATGAGACTATGATACTCCATGTTTCTGGGACACTGGGCCATGCAGGACAGATAACCATAGATGGCTAAACTCAGGGTCTAACACTGGAGGAAGAAATCACGTGCTCTGGCAGGGCCTGTGTTTGTGTCTATGGAAAAGCAAATGGAATTGTAAGGAGCAAGTCCCAGAGCCATGAAGCATCTGAAAGCAAGGGAAGTCTGATCATGGTCTCACTGAAGCACAGAAGTTCAAGGGAACCTTTATGGATGACACTGGAAGGTGTCCAAGATCCCAGGTGTTGCTGGGAGCCTGGTGGTCATGTTCACATCCACTCTGAGGTTAAAGAGGGCACTAGCAAGACTCTAAGTGTGTCTGCTGAATCTGTGGCATCTTTTCCCCTTCAAGGACTTTGGCTGTCTGTGCTCAGAGTCACTTCCCACATCTTGGTCAAATCTGGGAGGGAGAGATGTGAAGGGCCTTGTCAGAGTCTTCCTGCTCTGCTTGTAGCCCCCATCCTGGTCCTTGCCTGAGCTGCACAACAGCCATGCCTGTGTCCAGACTTACTCCTCCTGATCCTGACCTGATGATCCTGCTTATTGGCTTCACTGAAGACTTGGCCCACCACTAGAGTCACGTCTATGATACGTGGACTGAGGCTGTCCTTGGTTTCCAATGCCAGTTCTGCCCTGCTCTCCTGTTCATGCACAGCAGGATGACACTCCATTGCTATGGCACCGATTTTTCAGCCTGGCTGTTACCCACAGGCCCCAGCTTGACTCCCCTTGAAGAGCAGCTCCTTCTACCTCCTCCCCAGTAGGAGTACCTGGCACTTTGGTCTCACAGCCTTTGTTCCCATAGAAAGCTAAATGTGTGACCCAAACAATAGCCACATTTCACTTCAAAGAACTCCCACAGAGAGGCAACTGAAAGACATAATTCCTGAGGGAAATGCTATAGCATCACCAAAGGTATCTATATTACCTGGTATGACTGTACTTGGTCTACAATCTGTACTTTTCCCTGACTTTCCATTACACTATTCAGTGGTAGTCATAGGTCACCTTGTTTCAGAGAAAATTCTTGGTATGTGAATCAGTAGATTTTTTCTTTAGCTTCTCTCTTGGAAATGACTGTACATTTTGTATTTGAAATTTTCCTAAAACATGTAAACTGAGGCAGATGACTGGCATGAGAAATTTCATCCTGAACAGTTTAATTCTAACAATATAGTAAGCAAGAGTGTTATTGTAGAGATTGTTAGTCAGCCTTAAGTATAAGCATCATTTTCTGTGTTGCCCATAA
Source organism: Calypte anna (assembly GCF_003957555.1). Lineage (NCBI taxonomy): Eukaryota > Metazoa > Chordata > Aves > Apodiformes > Trochilidae > Calypte > Calypte anna. The sequence continues at coordinate 121,629,534 of NC_044245.1, forward strand.
TAACAGGTAATACTTGGACCCATATATTAAAGGCTGCTGAAGAAAAAGATTGAACATTTTAAAGCATTGTGTGTTCCAAGAACTGTGAAGCAGTCTCTTCTATATAAATCTTGTCTAAAATAGCTTGAAAATTACTGCATCAAAATACAAACTTAAGCCTCTTTCAGAAGACTTTCAGTCCAGATTTGTAGGAACATAGCTTGTGACATGAATAACTGAATGCCACTACATCAAGGAAACATTATCAAATATCTCCAGAAATTCACCCAGCATTTAACTTTTAGAAAGCCTGCCCTAATCCCTGCATAGCAACAACATGCCTTCATGGATGTTTCAAAGTATTTCATAGTCATGATAAATGAAATACATGTAAAGATGCCTGTAGCAACCAGTGCGGTGAATTTATATATTATTTAAAGGTACATCATGACTCCCACATGACCTTCAGATTTGATGTGAAAGGCAAGGAAAATATTTCTTCCTAGCTCTCAGGAAGGAATTAGTTTATAAATTAAAACCAAGGGTGTGAGACAAAGGGCATAACAATGATGCTGATTTGTTTTATCATACATACATCTACGAACACTGCTTACAGTGCACAAAGAAGTTCACTAAGATTGGGTGGAACAGACATAGAAAATTTTGTCTAGGCTTCTGAATATGAGGGAAAGTAGAGTTGCAATGCTTTATCAACATGTCTACTTTTCATGTAATTATATCTGTTTTCATTTGACTCCTAAGCAGAATATGTGAATTAAAAGATTAGGGACACAAGGCAGACCAGTGCTGCCTTTTTATGAGGGAAGTGACCATATGTGTCTGATGGCAACATCAGAGGAAGCTCACTGCTTCAAATTCATTGTGCTGGTTAGCATGAAAAGCTGAAATGAAATGAGAAAGTGTTAGCTTTAATAACTGACATAGTAAGCTGGGATCAGCACTTAAACCCTTCTACACTTCAACACACAACCTTTGGAGAGGACAGAAGGACAGTCTTCTTACCGTAGCACAACCTGAGAGTTCAGCACATTTCCTTTAGTCCAGACAGAGTCTACAACTAAAATCAAGGAGAGTGGAGTGACCACAAAATTCTCTTTGCTATCCTTGAGCCAGTTGAAAGGTTAAGCAGTCCACCACAGCTGGTGGAAAGCTGATTATCATCAGCTACCCAGGAAAGTGAATGGTGTCATTGCCATCTGATAGGCAAGAAGAATGCAACCTCCCTCTTCTCTTACAGGGAGACAAAGGAGTCAGGAATTGTTCCAGAGCATGACAAAGACCTGCTGCAGCCTGTGAGCATCTCCCCTTTTATGAGAAGTCTAACACAGATATGGGTGGGAGTGGACAACAACAATGGTGTTGGATGTTGTCTTGCCAGGGTACCAAGAGTTTCTGTGTGTCATATGGAATAACACTGTGAAGTAGATGTGAATCTAGCAAGTGTTGTCATTCTATCAAAATAATAATATGCTTGGGTTAATTAGTCCTATATTTCAAACTTCATGCATTGTTCATTCCTGCATACATCACATTGTAAAACTGAGGAAAATAGTAAAAGGGAGAGGAGATAGTGAGGGTGAAATATAACCCTGGAACAAACAGCCATAAAGACTCAAGCTAGATCATGTATCTGCACATAGCTATCTACATGCAAGCAGACACAGAGGTACATATTTGTGGTTTACAATATTCCTGGCTTTTTAGAGGAGTTATCTGATGAATGAATTTTCTAGTTATAAGCAGTCTGTGGGCAGCAATGACTCATTTATCTCCAGTACTGAATTGTGAATAAAACCAGTTATTTAGGGAATAAAAACTTCTATGAAATTTTATGAGGAATTGTCCAGGCAGTCTTCTCTGAATATACCATTTCCTTTTCGGGTGGAAGAAAAAAAACTTTGCTCTTTGCAATCTTCTTAAACACCTGCTCCATGGTCCACCACTAACTGCAGCACTGCCAGACTGAATGGTAGAAAAATCATGGTTTATGTCTCCAAATTAGGAGATCAGATTATGTACCATTAGATTTCTTTTTAAAATTGTGGTGTCAAGCTACTTTCCTCTCCAGGACCTGAGCCATTAGTGCAGCTGAATGAGTAGCAGCTTCTGAATATTTCAATAGTATTTTCTGAATAATTTCCTACTCATAACACAAGTTGTGAAATCATCAGCTTGCTGATTAATTCAGCATTGGAAAAATAAGACAACTTCTCCAGAGAATCAAAAGCCATTTTGCCACACACTGATTTGGCTATTGGAAAATACAATAAAAGCTGGACTGGAAACTAGAGTCATCTTAGCAGATTAGTGCTTCATTGTCTATCACTTTTATGAAACAACATTTTTTGAAGTCAGATATCATAAATCATTATTGATTTTCTCAGAGTAAATTTTGTTCAGGTCTTTGTCCATGACCTCAAAACTGCATTGTAGATGAGAACAGAAAGCTCAGACTTTCCAGGACTGAAAAGTGAATAGCAGGAAGGAAGTATGGTTTTACAGCTGTGGAAGCTGTACTTTCCCTGTAGTGTGAATGTTATCTAAGCAAAGACTACATGATAAAGACTTGTATTACTATATACCAATGATGTTAGTGATGTGGATGAAATAAAATAAATATTATAATGATAATAAATGCATTTTTCTAGCATAGTGGTCTTCTTAATTAGGATTTACTCTCAAAACACCAGCTTAAACATAGGAGAGATTTCATGCATTGGTCACTCAGGCTTGGAATGCACTGTTCATGGAACCTTAGTTCTCCAGTAGAAAGGGCATTTCTGGGGTTAACTTGGCCAAGGAGACAGATTTGTCAGTTGCATTGTGCACTTCTGTCAAATGCAAATGCAGAAATACAATAGGATGCAGTTTTCATGAGTGGTGTAGAGTGTATGACAAAATCCCTTTTCAGCGACTAAATAGCAGCTCAATAAATAACCCTGCTAAAGGGAAGGAATTTATTGTTTTTAAAGGTGAGATGTGTGAAAGCTTCTATTGTACTTGATTTCCACCTCCTTTTTTAACAACATAAAGTTGGAGAGTGGAAAAATATAATTAATAGTTTGGGATTTCTGAAGCTCTGCCATAAAAAAAAAAAAATCTTGCACAAACTGGCTTGTCTCCATCAACAAAAATTAAATTTCAGAGGAACCTAAAAGAAGATTTAAACCTTTCATTATGGGAAACAATAAGCACAATTGAGATGTCTGTCTTGCCACACATAAATGATCTAATATATCACTTGGTTAGGAATGGATGATTATACTACTTCAGAACCTGATAAACTTTTCCTAAATTCAGCTTTTCTAAAAGGGTTACAAAACATATTTTTATCAAGCAGATGATAAAAAGTGAAATGAAATACTTTTCAGACAGTACATGCAATTAACCTGGGGAAATAACTGTCAAAGGATGTCATTGAAGTCACTTGATTATTCGAACCTTAACAAGGTGAGATTTGAATATGAGCAATAGGAATACTGAGTACCACATTAAATTGGGAAAATATGGGGTAGCTTTGTGCACCCTCAAGTGTCAGTACAGAAGCCAGTAACTAATTGATCATGGTTAAGAAATTTTATCAGCAAAGTGGTTCAGAACTGTCCACTGATATGCCTCTGAATCAAGTTCTTCCTATCCATCAGAAACACTCCTACGGGATGAGATGTCTATGGTTCAGGGCACAGTGTAGTACCTAATAGTCCACTTCTCCTAAAACTTTCCTGTGCAGTCAAGAACCATTCAGTGGGGTATTCATTGCACTCAGTTTAAATGGAAAGAAAAATGTCCATTTGGGCTTTTTTGCATGTGGTGAGTGAAGGCATGTAAATTGGTTCACCCAAGGTTTGTGTTGAGTAGAGGTCTACAGCTCAGCCAGAGCCCTTCTCACTCCCAGTTAAAAATCCATACCTATTGTGCACCTTCAAGTCATCAAAAATATAATTAGTAACAGTTTAGTTTCTGGTTTGCCCGTCTTCTGAGTATTTCCTTGTATGCATGGTAAGTTTAATGGAACACAACCTATACCCTTATTTTTCTTTCTCCTTTATACTGTATATATGAATTAGGAAGTACTCTCTTTTACCCTATCGGACCTTGCATCACGTTTTCTAGAAATATCTGCTACATGTATTGTTTTCATCTGTTTTTAATGTTAGTAGGTCTATCATTAGCTTATTACCCAATTTTCTGTGTGGATCAAAATCTGGCCATACATGAATATAGAGTTAGGGCATCATTTCTATATGGAATGAGTTTTAATAAAAGAAAAAAAATATTTGGGGCCAATTTATCCCTCTAAAATATAATTGTTACGATTAGCATTGGAATTACTTCTTTCACTTCCAAAATAATTAAATAATGAGGGAAAAAATTGTTCACTCACTGCATAATGAATCCATCCAACAGGGCACAATAGGAACAGTCATATTAAAACCTGGATCATTACCCTTCTTTTCCTGCAATTAAGGGCTCCGCAGGATGTGGATGTTCCATTGATATCAGTCAGTCTAATAACACTTTAATTATTTTTAAAAGTCAGATAAGACATGCAGAGCCTGAAATAAAACTAGCTCAATATTGTCACCCAGACACGTCAGCTTACCTTCTCCCTGCTTGCATACGCTTTCAGAAAATATGTGAGCAGAACATGAGTGCAAGTACCGCATGCTCTAATGCTATCTTACTGAGAAGTAACTCTATGTCTATCATGTCATTTGTTTCCTTTAACTATTCCTGAGGGATTAGTTTGACTAGCCTATTGCTTCATGTTTGGATAATGTGGCTAATCCTTTCCAGTTTCATTATTCTAATCACTCGCAAGCTGACTCCCTTTTGCCTGACTATATGGCAGCCAGACAGTGCTGCTTTCCTTTGTAAAGTGGCATGCACTGAAAATGCAGAACACCTTTTTTTTGTAGCCTCTGTTTAAAAGCAAGGTTTGGCAGCTGGTTTAGTGTATGTTTCAAAACTACATAGACAGAAGGCCCTTTGGGAGATGATGCTTTGCATCAGGCTGTCTTCTTAGATCAGTGCAGACTTTTTAGATTTTCACTTCCAATTGCATTCTATCCATAATTTCTGTGTTTAATTGCTAGATATAAATGTGTATGCCACTGAAATATCTGAAAACTTTGAAAGGTTTCATTTTAAAGTGTCCCTCTGGTGGTATAATACACATTGTAAGAAAAAGATATGTTGGTATTACACACACTCCACACAATCCCTCTCTGATTTCCATGTCATGTTTGCACAGCTAACTAGTAAAAACATGTTTGTGTTGTCCTTACTATTTCAAATTCAGTGTAACTAACAAAAAAGATCAACGGGCATTTTCCTCTGCTTTATGCATAACCATACAAAAGTCATCGTACCTGGCCTGAGAAAACAAATTTAGACAAGACTTCACTGAGCATAGAAGACACCTTAAATGATGCAGCAAGAGACAAAACAGTTTGTCAGTTGTTTTAGGAGGGTAAAACATTTGAAAAGTTAGAGGGAGTATTCAGATTTTATACCCGATCACAAGAAGAATTTACCACACACAAAACCTCTTTTCCTTCCACTATTTTCTACTTGATGAAATGTTTCTCAGCTTCGGATGCATCTAGAAAACTGAGGCAATGATTCACACCTACCTGGATGCTCTTATTGAAGACATCTGAAACTGTATTTTTATTTTTGTCAGAATTCAATAGCACTCACTACTTCCATTATGAAGATGAGAAACCTGAGCTGTAAAGAGGTGAATTGTCAGCTCTGAAAATTTCACCCCAATTACTGTGACCTAAACTAAACTTCTCATATCATCTTGAGCTTATACCTGAAAAGAAGCTTTCCACATTTTTTTAAATGCTGTCTACTGAAAGAATGTCAATCTTTTTCTCCTTTGAGCAGAACCCCAAATTATGGATTTATCTGATGCAAAAAAATGGTAGAAGGAATTTAAACATCATCTCATATTCCTCCTGGTGTTTTTCCAAGTGCCTTGATTTCTTCAGAAAGTATCCTGAGTCCATTTATTTGGCTTCACCTCCAAATTGCCTACTGCATCTGCCCAAATCTGCACTTTGCACTTTGAAAATGATCAGTTCCATCAGCCACAGAAATTTTCTGTTCTCTCTTTTGCCAATGGGAAATGCTCCTTTCTCAATAAAAACCTTCAGCAGGCATTGCATGCTTTCCCAGAGCTTTTCAATATACAGATTATCTTTCTCATTTACAGGTGCAAGAGAGTATTGGATGATTTTCTTTTTTGACCTCCACAGAGTTTTGTTCCTTCTTTATGCAAGTAAAGTAATTTGTGCAAGTAAAGTAATTTTGTGTAAATTGATTCAGTGTAGTTTAATCTGCCTGGTCCTACAAGATCTGTCTATTTCACACCAAAACTTGCTAAGATGTTTTGAAAATGTCACACAGAAGACATCTATCAATGGCTCTGAACTTAGATTTCATCTCAACTATGGACCTGTCCTCAAGTATAATAAACAATAACAGATGAGACACTTGCATTAAATATTTGTTTGATTTTAATTATTTGTTGTAAAGGCATGGGACAGAAGGTGTGAAGTGGGCTTTGCATTGGCCCTCATTTCAAATCTTAATATTAATGTGAAACTTAGATTAGTGACCCTATCTCAAGCAACAATTTAAGTCCACTGCTACTCAACAACCCACACAGTACATGATGCCATTGTTTGCCAGTATTTAGTATTATGATCTGTAATTTGGATAATGTCTGTTATCAACTAAACATCAGAGAAATTCAAACTCCTGCCAGCCTCTGCTGAGATGATCAGGTTGGGAAAAGCAGACTTTCTTGAGTCTAGAGCTGAGAGGAATTCACAAGTCTGTGATGAATCCTGTATGTTTGTCAAACCCCACTGATAGGTTCCTATTTGTTGATAATTAAGTGGATATTTTAAAAAAAAATTAAGGGGAAATGGACAATTGCTTTAAATCCAGGGTTCTATATTTTTTTTCTTTTGCCGTCATCATAAACATACTGTGTTGTCATAAATATACATTTTCAATTTTCTGAGGGAAAAAAACTTGTTATTCTCTGTGTTGCTTGATAAAATAGGTCAAGAATGAAAGGTTTAAGTGACTGAGAAAAAACAGGTGGTGATTTTTCAAGCAGTTAATTGAAATCTGGTTAATTGTTTCTATTGCACTCTCAGGGAGGGAAACATAAAATGAAAACCAAGCTACTTGATAGAATCAGGGTTTACTAAATCTTTTCTTCATCTGTCTGAACTGACACAAGAAAAAGAACTCAGTATTTAAGAGTCTGCAACAGGTTAAATTGTGAGATTTTGTAAGGAGAATGCACTTCCCTTAGTTACAATATTTATTCAACAAACTACAGTGCTGTTTTTTTGCTTTTAAATTGGTATAAATGAAAACATAACTGTAATGTGTGTATTTTATACAACTGTCTTATTATTTAAATGGTCTATTGTAATAGGCTAAGACCTTTTGAAACAGCAATTCCACTTACGTTATTGTGAAACTGTCACGATTCTACTCTGATTTGTTTCTGCATGTACGGAGTCCTTCTATCCCTCCTTCAGTTTAAAAATAAATAAATAATGTTCTTTTGCCTAGAATTTAAAGATTTTACCTTACACAGAGAGCTGGTATTAATGTCTCTTGTTTGATGCATTGTAGCTTTCACAGAAGGTCTAGCACATCTTCACAGAAGACAAAAAAGCTTTTATAAGGCATAAGGTAGAGTCTTTAGGTGTACTGCTTTATGATACTGAAAAAGGAAAGAAGGTAGGCATGCAGAATACATTTTTTTAAACCTTTTGATGATTTTCCTTTAAAGAAAAATATCAGTATGTGTTGTGAAGACATTTGATGACCTTTTTATTGTGCTTCAGTCTTAATGCTGGAGTAAAATCAATTGGAATCAATGCAGGCCACAACCTGGATGGTCTGCGGAAGATTTAAGTTTTTGATGTACTCTTGAATCTGGACCATTTTCTTGGTTTGGGGTTTACTAAATACAGCTTAGGTTGCTTAATATTACTTTACAAGTACTCATAAGTCTTGACTTGGATTAAAACATTATGCTAGTGAAATCTGTCTATGTTATCTTTTCCTTTTGATGGTCCTCGCTGATCAAGTGATTTTAAATATTTTGGTGACTCTGGACCAGAGCAGCCTTGTCTGCATTAAGGAAAGGAATGCAGAACTTGCCAGTGTTACTGTAGCTCATGGGAAAAATTATACTGATCTTGCAAGTCTGTTTCTACTCTTTAAAAATGCCATTTTCTATTTCATTTACTGTTGTGTGCACTGTCTATCTATTTAAGTGCAAATAACAGATAATGTGTAAAGAGACTTTTTCAAACCCGCCTGATATTAAGCCATGCTTTAGCTTTATAAATATTGAATAGAAAGATTGTGAATTTGAAAACAATAGACACTGCATTCAATAGCTTTCCTACCACCAACTGCCTTATGCATTTTCTCAGAACAACTTATCATACACTAAATTAGAAGAAACAAAGAAGTTTGGATAAATATTTAAGATAAAAGTTCTCAGTTGTATGATTGCTTAGTTTGCCTATTTCTTATTGCCACCTTCAATTTGAGAATGCGTGATATTGAGAAAAGAACAAAATGTAACAAACTTTTTCTTAAAACTATAATGGAATTTTTTTAGGAAAAATTGAAAAGAATTCTGACCTTAAAACAGTAGTACAGTTTTCTTTGTATAATAATGTTAGAAAGATTCAAATTAAGGTAATTCATAACTGGGATTAGTTTATTCACAACTCTAACCACAACTGTATCTCATCATCTCCATCATATGGAAGTGTTTTTCCCATTAAAAATAAAACGGAAAATGTATTAAAGATAAATTTCTACCACAAGTAAGGATGGAAGAGAATGTGACAGCAACCTCCCTTGTTGCTATTTGACAAGTGATTTTATTTAAATCCAAATTCTTCAGTTATTGAAGGCCAGTAAAAGCTTGGCTTTGATTTGGCTGACGCCGTGATTTAGCTGTTTGGAATGCAATCACATGTATGGCACCACCCATTTGTGTGTGACCATTGGACATGGCATATACTGAAGCAGCAAGGATTCCTCTGGAATGGATGTAAGACTTCGACAAACATTGGAAACAACCACAGAGGGCTTAAAGTTTAATTTGCTTGATGGGAGGGGAAGGAAAACAAAATAAGTAACAGAGGTTTGGTCCTACTAGCTCTGATCATTGCATGCTTGACCCAAAAAAGCAAAGGCTTAGCTTTAAGCACACAACTAATCCTACTAAAATCTTTTCTTCAGCAATATGATGCAAATAAATGCATACTTGTTAAATCCTGTAATCTTCTTTATTTGTGCTGCAAACATAGGAGCAGTGAGTGTTATTTTCAATTTGTGTTTCTAAAACACTTTTTAAACACTAGCAGTTCTTCCCTATTCCATAACTCAAGGCCAACTTCTCTTTTTTTGAGCTTAGAATAGGGGGAAAAGAAAAGAATTTGTGCACAAATTCATAATCATATTTTTAGAAAGCTTATGTGTCTGAAAGAATAGTAAATAATTCAAGTTGCCTGTCCTAAAGTGTACAAAATTAAAATACTCTTTGGCATAATAAATACCCTTAAGAAGTTCCTGATTCAATAATTTTGCTACGAAGTCTGACCAGAGCATTGTAAATATCTCCTACAGATAATAACTCTTCTTAAATCCATGTATGGAAGCTATCAACAGTTTCTATGTCACATGGATTTTTTTAGGTATCAACATGCCACAATAATTAAATACAATAATTAAAACAAAATCCACTGATTCTTCATGTGAACCACCACAGGGAAAAATTTTAAACTGAAGAAACTATTCTGGTTAGGAGATTGAGGATAATAGACAACTAAATTAGACTTTAGGCCTATCTTTGCTGTAAGTTAGATAAAATTATTTCTCCTATTTCCCTCATTCCCTCACCTCCTATTCTTCTCCAGTCACACATTTTTTAATATGCTGTTTAAAATTTCTTCTTATAGCAATATTCTCTGTGCATATAGAGTTCTCCTTTGTTATGATAATTTTATACTATATCTCAAAAAGGATGTAGACAGTGGATTGGTATAATCTAAAAATTCCAATCAGGAAATAGAATGAAATAATCTTCATTGTCACCAACAAATTCATTGTGCTGCATCACCAGTTTTTAATGAGAACAGTAAGGAATAATATCAGTTAGTATTGAACAAATCTCACTCAGCAGTTTTTTACCCTCACAAAAGCTTTTAACTTCAAAAATCATAGTTTCAGAAGTGAGAAGCATGTTACAGTATTTTTACATATATGTACATGAATTTTAAAAGAGTAGCATGGAACAATGAACACAATAAAATTTTTCACTCTTATACCAAACATTTAAGCATGCTTCTAACCAAAGTGGTCATATAACAAAACAGCTTCAAAGTCACTAAGAATTAACCATCAAAAAAGTATTCCAATAGGCATTTTAATTTATTCCTCCCTTATAAACAAGATATATATTTTCCCTAACAAGGCAGTTAGAGTGGCACTTTTAAAATCTCAGACCAGTATTGAAGATTTTCTGTGGAGCATGTAAGTGCTTGCACATTTGTAAAACATATATGGATAGCATTTCAATGAAATCCAAATAACCCCGTTATTTTACATGTGCAAAAAATAGTCTGACTGGACTGCCAGTCTGTTTGCTATATTTAACAATTAGTTTAATACACAGGCTCCTTGAGGACAAAAGACAGAAGGGCTGCCAATTTTCTGTATGGTTGGTAGATCACTCATAGCCTCAGGCTAATGAGCTGTAGTTTATTTCTCTGACCCTTTCCTGAAATGCCTGTAACAGTGTTTGAAGTGTAGTTCTAGGGTCGCTATCATCCATCCTGATTTCACATTTCTAATTAGGCCAAATGTATTCCAATAAAAATATAGAAAATATGAAAATGCTCTGGTATGAGTAAAATGGTGTTGATGCTATTCACTAATAACATGATAAAAATCAAACCAAAAAAAAAAACCAAGGAAGGGCATCAGTGAAAACAGAGCCATGTTTTTGTAATGGATTTCCAAAAGAGCTCAGCACCAAACTGTTCCAGTTTAACCACCTAATGAGAATAGCTGCATTTTTAGAAGTCATCAGCGTCACTGACAATTTTATTCAAATATGTTAAAGGGAATAGAGTTCTTTTGAATGTTTGACCCTAGTTATGGGAATTGCTTTTCAATGGCTAACCTGACATAATGCACATGATAGATTTACAGAGCTCTCGTAAAATAAATAAATAAATAGAACAGTCTCAGATATTCATTCTGATGCTGACAAATGATGGTGCACTAATTCACAGGAGCATGGTTATCTTGGCCCTGCTTCATCAAGGATGTGAGCTTGGACCACACAGCAATCATGCCAGTCAAGCTTGATGGGGTGTCTTTGCTACCCATATAAGAAAACCCCTAAAAAAAAAAATCATGTGGAGTGTGAATTCAAACCATGGGTGATTTATCAAGAAAATAGGAAATAATTCTTCTATGACATGAGGGGATCAGGGGGTGGAAAGGAGATATCAACATATATGGAGGTGTGTAAGCCAGAAAGAGAGAAGTGCAAGTGAAGACTTTGAGGTAGGCTTTACATGCTTTGACATTATTTTAAAATGCAGATCAAAGAGGCTACAGGAAGCACAGAAAGGGAAGGTAAGAACAGCCTAGACAAACTCTGGTCAAACAAACTAACAAAAAAACAAAGAAGAAAAAAACCAAAAATCCCCAGCAAACCAAAGTAGGGTTCTGTCCAAATATATTTGAATATTTGTGTAACTTCCTGAAAAAAAATCCTAACACTCAGCATTTTTTGAAAGATTCTTTGCAGTAAATTCCACATTGGCCAGTGGTAATGTGAAATATACTTCAAAACAGATTTCTAAAAAGATACGAATAAAGGACCTACTGGCTTAAGATATGACTAACAGTATGCCTAATACTATTTCTCTATCAGTAAAGAGAATATTCAATGGTTAGTATGATAATCACCACAGACTGCCAAACTGGCTAATTAAGAATTTCTAAGATTCTCCCCATCCTAAAGTCCTCTTACCCATCTTCCCTTGTTCCATTCTCTTCCTTCTCTGTAAACTTTTTTCTAATCCCCTGTTTCTCCTTCCCCCTTTTCTTCAGCCTCCTCCTAATTTTTCTTTCACCTGCTCTGTTTCTTACACCATTCAGATGGGGTATGCTACTATGGTTTCTATTTTATTCCTGCATCTGAATTTCATTTAAACTTCAAGCAAATGCTGGCCATTGGCTTATGATTCATTTGCCACAAATGTTTCTAAGAGCCTGGCAAATACACCTTTTGATTCACTTGGAAGGTTGTGACTGACTCCTAGTCCTCCACTTCCAGCTTTAGAATTGAGCGTAGATAAATGCAGTTCAGCTTGTTTTGTTCCTGAAATAAGTTTCTACAATGACACTTGCACCCTGGGACACTTGTTCCCTGGAGGACAGCCTCACTTTACTGAACTGCTCTCAGTTCACCAGGCACTGGTTCAGTTGTGTCAATTCTTCCTGCATCTGCAATATTTTCAAAGAGTCTGGAGCATGAACTACTTTAGGAGACTTGAAGGAAGCAACCCCTGCACTTGGCTATCCTATTGCACTGGTGACACATGACACTCTTTGTGTACCTGCCGAGTTCAATATTGTGAAAACTGACACTCTTATTCTTGAAATGGGCCTTTTGACTGCTTTAAACCTCTAAGTTGTTAATGGATGTGTTTCCTCCCCAACAGAACTGAATAAACCTCCTTGTTTAACCTCTGTCTCTGTTGCAAAAGGCTGTGCTGAGTCCAACACTGGGCTGTGTTCTGGCACTGGTGCATCAGAAAAGAAGTGATTCCCATACAACAGAAACTTAGATGTCTGATTCTGTCTGGGGAAGAAAGCTGTCCTAGGAGCTACAAAAGCAGGAAAATAATGGCTTTATAGAATATACTAGCTAACAGAGCAGAATTTTCAGATTCTTGCCAACACAGAAAAAAGAGATAGTTTCATGCATCTGAACTAATGCAAGCTGAATAAAATGATTTTGAGGGACAATCACACACTCCCACTGACAGGAGGACATTAACTGCCAGTGATGTGTAACATTTATATTTTTATCAAAGGGTTTCTGTGTAGCACAGGTGTGATCATCCCAAATTAGGCTGGTGGCCAGTATATTCTATTCTTGAGTCCTTCAGCATGGACTGTAGTAGGTGTCTCTGAAGGGTATTCAGAAGCACACCATAAAATGGCTGGGAAGAATTACTTACAGAGAAAACACTTTTTCAGCTTCTCTTTTTGTCAGAGGTTAGCTTAGTTTGTGTCAAGCTACTTGTTAAGACCCTTAATAGTTTAATATGAATATTCTTACTGTTTGATGCATGGGACAAATTTTACAGAACATTCTGGGCACGTTGTTTCAATTACATACTTTATAAAATTCACTAACAGGAAGACAGAGGCACTTTCACACCAACGCTCTCGATTTGTGCTTTTATTTAATGCTGCCTGGAGAATGGTGCTGCTGATTTTTCAAAGCTATTCTTTGGTCTGTTGCTAAGGCACAGTTTTCTTGTGCCTAAGAATACACCTGCAGACTCTGAAGAGAACTGCTGCATTTTATTATACACATGAAGTTGGCTTTTGGAAAAGCCAAAAAGGTGGGGTTTTTTTCCATATGGCAATTTTACTGAATGGAATGATTTTAAGATGACTGATCTCAAACAGAAGGATTAACTACATTCCTAGGCCATATACTAGTACCAAAACAAGTAGCTGTAGCTTCTGCAGTCCCACCTATGACCTTTTGGAATCAAATCTTTTCCTCTCAAGTCCCCTCAAAAGCTTCAGAATTATGAAGTACTGTGTGACATCCTGTTAGTCTCAGACTAATAATACATGTTCTTGTTGTGAGATAACTAATTCCCAATATCTAAAATTAATGTATTCATTTGATGAAAAACATTGAAATTATAATAAGAAGAAGGTGAAATGGCTCCCTCCATGAACTTTGTCTAACATAATTGAAGATATCTTTGGTTCTACAATGTATGTTATAATCCATAAAGACAATGTTTTTTCTTTGTAACAAATCAGTTAAATAAAACACAATTTTTATGGATGAATAGGAACCATCAGTGCTTTCTATCAAATTTGGTGAAGATATTGAACTGCAAGTCAGTGGAAATATCCCTAAATCTGAGAGGTATTTTCTTCTAGTTCAGGGCAGTCTTTTGCTTTGTTAATTCACTTTGAAGCCAGAGAGTTTTCTGCATGCTTCGTGGTTATATGTGGGCCTGGAAACCCTGAAAGGGTTTGGAAAGCCAGGGATATGACTGAGGACCCCAGGATGGGCTGAAATGGCATCCTGGGTAAAGGGCAGGGTTGTGGGAAGCTCTTGGAGTCTTCAGTGCTCCCATGGAAAACTCAGATCTGTAATTCACATGACACCAAATATAGATTTCTACATTTTAGGTTTGATGTACCAAAAATATCTCTACATGCATGTGATATTTTTTCAGGATGTACCCAGTATATGTTGTCATCGCCAAAGTGGTAAATGCCAAATAACACATGTGGGAAAACAGTCTTTCCTTCAAGTTAGTGAATATTGAGGATGAATGTTTGAATCTAAATGACCTTCAAACATGTTTCTGTAGCGAGGTCCTGAGTTTTCACATCATGCCTGGGACAGAACCAGCAAAACCCAGAATTAATAGCAAGACTTTGTTTTGAAGTATCTGCCTATATGTCCTCTGAACCTGTGAAAGAAACAGTCAAGCTAAATGCTGGATGTGTTGAGATTTTTCCTTTCATTTCACAGAATCACAGAATTATTGAGGCTGGAAAAGCTAGCTGAGGTCATCAAGTCTAGCCTATGACCTAACACTACCACACTGGCTAGACCATGGCACTAAATGCCATATCCAGCCTTTCCTTAAACACATCCAATGATGGTGACTCCAGCACTTCCCTGAGCAGTCCATAAGGAAGTGCTTCCTGATATCCAACCTAAACTTCCCCTGGTGCAGATTCAGGCCATGCATCTCATCCTGTCACAAGCTGCCTGGGAGAAGAGCCCTCCCTCCACCTGACTACAACCTTCTTGCAGGGAGTTGTAGAGAGTGATGAGGTCCCCCCTGAGTCTCCCCTTCTCCAGGCTACACAACCCAGGCTCTCTTAGCCTCTCCTTATAAGACTTTCCCCCTAGTCCAGTCACCAGCATTGTTGCTCTCCTCTGAACCTACTCCAGCATCTCAATATCATTCTTGAAGTAAGGGGCCCAGAACTGTAAACAGTACTTGAGGTGAGGCCTCGCCAGCGCTGAGTACGATGGGAGAATTACATCCCTAATCCTGCTTGCCACACTATTCCTGGTACAAGCCATCTGGGCACACTGCTGGCTCATGTTCAACCAGTTGTCAAGCAGTACTCCCAGGTTCCTCTCTCCAGGCTGCACTAACTACTCCTGCTGAAAATGTGCACCCTTAAAAAACCAGAGCCCTGGATTCTCTAAGGGTGACCTGAGGTGGTCTAGGAGAGGCACAAGGTGCCAAGACACATCCCTATTAACCTCCATGGTTCTCCCTGAAGGGCTGAGTACAAGTAGTGAGGTTCTAGACTACACTGGGAAAGGAGCACAGCAATTATTTATCCCAACAGTGCTCCAGGATTACATTACAACTGGAAGTTTTTTTCTGCAACGGACAAAATTACATCTGTGCTCAGGTTTTTTTCTTCCCACAGCAAGTATAAAAAATTCTGCAAGAAACTCAGTGATAGGTGAGACAGCTGGAGTGTAGGTAGAATAAAATTCTTTCTGATTTCAGCATTTTAAAAATATGAAAATTATTGCAGTAGGCAAAAGTTACAAATAGTCCCACTAGTTAGGATTTTCTCAAATTACCTATGGCATCATATATCTTTTTCAATTCAAAATACTGACTTGTATCTCAGACAAGAGTGATCAGATGTGACTAGTGTTACTGGGAGTAGGAAGGTTTTCTAAGTGGCAGACTTACATACTCTTTGTTTTTTAAACTAGTTTCAGTGTAAAACTTTAGTTACTATGTGGTAGCATCTGAAAATGAATCTGTACAATATTGTATTTTACTTTGAGTTTTCTGATGCAGTGCCTCTTGGATGGATCTTCTCTTCTCCTTTTTATAATACCCAGAAAGAAAATTCTATACCATAGATATGACTTCTTTCCAACTGAACATTGCAGCCAGAAGTTACTATTTCTTTTTCTTAAAGATACAAGATTTAATAGAGAAACAATGAAAAAAGAAAACGCAGAAATAATGTTCAACCAGTGCTTCTACATGCCTTGCTTTAGTGTATTTTTTTATTTGCATCTCCTTTAATTGCTGAGTACATTTGATTGAATAGGTCATGTTTTATCACTCTATGCATCTATCTTGGTTCAGGACTGGCTTCTTCCCAAACATCTTGTCTGGGTTTGCCAATGCATGTAAGGATCTGCCTGTGGAGTTAATAAGAGAGCTGCTGATGAGCTGCCTTTTCTTCCAAAGTGCAATTTTTCCTTGAATTGTTGTTGATTATAAATATCCTCCCCCTCAAATAATTCAGATAAGATCAGCCTTGTGCAAATAACTTTTTAGAACTAGCTTCCACATACTGCGTGTTCATCAAAAAGTATCATTTACCACATCCCCATGCACAACATATTTTGCCACTCAATCCAGCTCCTTTTCTCTTCCTGACTGTGGCTTATTCAGTGTTCCCTTTTAAAAAAAGCAAATCCCATAAAACCTGTGAACGAGCATCTAACACTGTTCTGTTGCTCTATTAAATGTTCAGTATTCAGTTGAATACCCTGAAATAATTCTAGCTGAAGAACTATTACATCTTAAATTATAGTTTGTATTTGGAAAGTGAGGCCAATGTTTAAAGAACTATGTATTATTTAATGTTTCTTGTAGAGAAATTTCCTAAATCTTTACTTTTTTGACTACTTCAAGAGATAAACCTATATATGCTGAACTTTGAGTGCAAGTACTGCATTTGGACACTGAACACTCCTCTAGGTATGTAAGTTGTCAGCATATTCAACTGAGTGGGAGTAAACTTTCTGTGGCACCCATGTCTTATTAGAACACTGAAAATACCTTCTGAAATTTGTTCGCTGTAAGTACCACTTATTTTTAATACAGAAAGGCCTTGAGTCTTGCACCCAATTAATAAAAAAATAAGTACTGATCGTTCTCCTCATCTTTCAAGGGCTCTTCAGTTTCAAAAAATTGCCTAGTCCTGAACTGAAACATGAAATCAAAATCTTGAACTCTATAATCTGCAAAGCACTGAAGAGTGAAATATTTTTAGATAATTCTAGGAAATAAATCTGTTTAGCTTTGTATAATTAATTTGATTTTTAAATATATTTTACTATTTTTTAAAAAAATTTTTTAAGGAGGAAGACCACATTTCTGATTATGTTTTGTTAAAACAGAAGGTGCTATCATTTAGAAACTTTTATTTTCCATCTTTTAAACTGTGTTGAGTCTAATATTTACCTACTGGTGATCTGCATTTTCTTGCCATTTTTCCACGATTAGCACATATTCTACTGATAATCTTCTTACCAGATTGACTAGATATACACAATCAGACCTCTATAAATTGCAGAATATTGTCTGATGAAGTTCATGGGTTCAAATTAATCTCTGCACTTCAAGGTCTTTTCTGAATCACATCTTCTGACTCTCATGTCTTCCCACCCCTCTCCCTCCTCCGACAGTGCCCTGACTGGTCTCTCCCCACAGCTCAGTCTCCTATTTCAACCCTTATGTGTCATCTTGCTGTCTCCAGCACATTGTCTCCTGGCCTTCCACCATGGCCTCCAACCACTGGGAGCATTCTTTTGTTTGCTGAAGGAAAAGAGCTTGTTTTGAACCTTCCACTTGATCCCCTTCGATGATGATGCCTGAGTGTCACCTCTTAGCAGTGCCTTGAAAGACGCATACCAAGCTCAGCCCCTCCCTCTGTTGGTTTTTCTTTTTTCTTTTTCATCTTGTATTAATCATTATTGCCTCCACTGTGACATTGCTTCACACTTCTTGCTGGAGATTTGGGGGCTCTCTGTTCAGCATGCAGGGCTGCCACAGATTATTTTTTCGCGTGAACTACATTAACCCACTGATTAAAGCACGTGTATTTCTGTTAGAGATATACAGAGGGATAAGAGGTAATCTTGAAAGTGAGTAGTTAATTCATATACAGTCTGGAGGTCCTCGTTGCTGCCTGAGTAGAATCACAGAACTACCTTGGTAAGAAAAGACCTTCAATATCATCTGGTCCAAGCATTAACATAACACTGACAAGACTCTAACTAAGCTAAGTACTATGTCTACACAGCTCTTAATTACCTCCATCTGTAGCAACTAGATCTGCACTTTTGGCACTTTTACAAATATTTGTGCATTTTTTCTTCTTATGTGTTTGACATTTACAATGCTGCAACCTTTTTTGACCATCCCAGTTAAATACTACTCTGTACATGTGTAAAGCCATCTTTTAGATTAGGCTACCAAGGAAGCTCATGGTACTGAGATTCCTGCTGGAAATTTTTCTTCCCTACAGGGAGTGAAAAACTAATTTTGCCCAGCTGTGTGAAAGAGCTTTTGGGAGGTGCTGGTTTATGTCAGGCTACAATCCCAAACACAACATTTTGAGCATTGGAGAGGGAAGTGCAATGCACACATCCAAATCTGGAAAAGGACTAGAGCAGAACTAGGCTCAGAAGCAACCCTGACTAAAACCAGGGTGAATACCTCAGCTAGAACATCTTTTTGCAAGCAAAGGGATTGGTGCATTCAGTTATGAAACAATTTTGTATACACTTAGTGGAACTCTGAGAATACAAACTCATAGCCAGCTGCAAATAGGCTGCAGCTTGCAAATATGAATCTATGCTATCCCATTAATGTGTTATATGAGGGTAACATAGGAGAGTTTATGATAAATTATAGTACATACATAGCTTTTTAACTCCAGATGTAGGCTTTGTGTTTTATAGGTTGTGGGAAATCTTGGGATTTTGACTGAAATAGCCACAGGAAAACACATCTCATTCATTTACAAGTGCAATGCAAATGCAAATTCACTTCTGCATCAGTATGAAAGTAGTACAAGACAACACACAAGGTCTTCTGTCAATTAGGGTTTCGATGAGGGATTCTTTTTTCCCACAAACTTGTCTTTAATACCAAAGGGCTATAGTATCCTAAATGTATAATATGAAGTCTTGAATTGAAAAAAGACAAAATTGGTAATGGAAAAAATTGAAATATTCAGACAATTAAAGAGGAAATGAGAGAAAGCAAGTCAGAATGAGAAGGAGAAAGGGGGGCAGAGAGGGAAAATGCGAGAGGTGATTTTTTATATTAAAAAGCATGCGGAATGAAAAAAATCAAAATATTAGATAATTACTATGAAAGGTATTTGGCTACTGGCCTTTTCTTTGTAATGTTTTATGTATGAAAGTAGTTTTATAAATAAAATGCTATGGGCTTTTGTTCAAATTGATATTATGTAGATTGCAGTGGTACTGAATGTCCAGCAGCAGGGAAAAATAATGATGAACAGAGACATCTTGGTATGAATTGGTTGTACAGCCTTATTTTATAGCAAGCACTTGCTGAAGATACCATGCAGCAAGCCAAATACCACACATAGGTATCATGATGAGTATTAAAAAAATATAAGAATGGGTTTATTATTTTCTGGGAGACATTCTCTGTTTTTATAGGCTGGTTCATTTGGACTCTGCTGTGAAATACCTTAAAAGGTAACACAGTACTCTGACTACAGCAGTAATTTATTACACCAGTTAATCTTGTAAAATTGCCCTCTGGATGTAATAATTTGTTATTCTTTTATTAGGCCTTCTTCTGCATACCATGTTTATCATAAAGATATCACCAGTGTGATGCCTAGCAACCAGTACAATGTTCCGGAGGTGTTTGCATACATTTTCCTGAGGGAGAGATCTGCCTTGTCCCTGCTTGGGAGAGCTGTCAGGGTATTCTGATGTATGAGGGATAAAAGGAGTCCCTGCTGCAGTCTCCAATAAGCTGAAGTCACGGCCTGAAAGCACTGACTTGGGCATCACTATGCTGTGTTAGAAAATGTGTCAATTATCAGATGGACTGCCTAAGGGTATCGCCTGGGTCTAGGTCATAAAACCATCAGGACTAAGGGGGGAAAAAATTGATGAGGAAGTAAGTTGAATTTATTGATAAATAGGAGGATGGAATGAGAAATATATTCAATGTAACCCAGCCTCAGACATTTCCTCTCTTAAGCTTTCTTCCAGGGTAATCAATGAATATGGAAAGGTAAAAGTGCAGCCTGATTTTGGCTCAATACCCTTCCAGTCTATCCACACTAGTAATGTTTTACTGACTTTCTTGTTATTTCCAAAAAATTAAGTCAAGCAAGACAGGAAGCCATAAAAATAAAAGTAAATTCATGCTAATATTTTATAGCTATTTTTCTATTATTGCAGCTCTTAATATACTGTGCAACTGTTTGTATGTGAATACAGTAGGGATCACTTAAGTATCTAGCCTAAGGCCTGATTCATGAAAGCTTTATGCACCATTTATGTAGGCAGGTATCTGTGGCATTTACTCCAAAAAAGTAAGGAATACATTTCTATAACAAAGTTTATTCCATTGTGCACCCAGCCTCCTGCTACCTGGCTGTACCTCTCAGTGACAGCAATGGGAGGAACATCAAGGGTAATCTAAATATCTGAATGGTTCAAGATTTTAGATTTAATAATAGTAGTGGATATCCAGTTATACCATGCAAGTGCAACACTCTGCATACGGGTATAGTGGCCTTTAATTTGGGCCATTTAGAGGCATGTATATAGCACCACCAACTCATCATGAGCCATGTCCCTAAACAGGACAACAGAACTAGGTTGCATGCCAGGCAACATCATTCGAGGTCAGGTCACAAGGGTCACTCGAGGTGAGGCTATACAGATGCTCCTCCATAAATCAGGGATTCCAGAAACATTTCTTCTCAAACTAATTACCTAACAAGGGAGCTAATTGCTTAAACACTATTATTTTCATTATACACCCTTCCTTTCTTTAAGGTTTCTTTAGAAAAAATGCTTGCCAAATAACTATCTACCACCTTTAACATGGTAATTCCTCATTAATCCAGTTCTTTCCATAGGAAAGCAAACTACTCTCTTAAAGATTTCCAACTTTTGCAAGTACCTTTCACTTGCTGCAGGAATTCTGCATGTTGAGAATACTGCCATACTTAGGATCTGAGTGTAAAGTCTGTACTTCAATAGAAAGAAAAAGTCACTTCTTACCACACTGATAAGTTCACCTCCCTGTGCAAGGGTAAATTTTAAGAGGGACAAATTAGTGCATTTTCATCACTTCTTCTCTTTAAAGAGGACCTCTCCTCAGCAGCAGTGCATGAATTCACACAAGGTGGACTGCTGGAACAGCTGCACATACGAATGCAAGATATTCTTTGTAGATGAAAGGAAAAATACAGTATAACATCACCCTTTTGAAAATAGCCTGGGAATTACAGCCAAGAACTCCTAACTTTTGCTTGGCTGGTTTCTCCTCATTCAAGACAGGGAGGGAACAAAGATCCCCACTGAGCCTTTCTTAGCAGCTAAACACGAGTGCTGCTTGTGCTCCTTGCTCTGTGCCCTGGGAACCTTCACTCTGCAAAATCCTGGGACACTCACATCTAAGTGTTTGCAAGATGTTTGCAAAATCATAGGCAGAACCAGTGAGAAAATGGAATGTCTGTTGCATTGGAACTTCTAAATTTTCAGAAAAAACCCCAACAATTTATGGATCAGATTACAACTTACTGTTTTTAAATATTTCAGGAAGGGAAAATGCTGGACTGCATTTCCAAGAAGTTTGCACTGTTCACTTTTCCAAAATGTTTCTAAATGTTTCTGAATACTCCCATGAAGTCCAGAGCACACTGTCCTCTTCCTTCCAGGCAAATTGTGGAGTACTGCATGGAACAGCAACCTACATCCATCTTTCTCTGAATCAGACTTTTAAAGAACAAATAACCTAGGAACCACAGCTGGAGTACCCTGACTGGCATCTTACTAACACATGGAGTAGCTGAAAAAGAATTTCTGAAAAAAAACCCATACCTGAAATCATTGCAGGGAGATTTTTTTTTTTTTTTTTTTTTTTTTTTTTTTTTTTTTTTTTTTTTTGAGAAATCTTACTTTCCACCTGAAGTCATTCTGAAAGCAAAACAATACAAGAAGCACATCTAGATTACAGATTCATTGGGAGAACAACATGGCCCACATTTTGTTGAACAGACTAGTAAGTGCAGCCTAAATCACCCTGAGCTCTTTTTTTTGTTTTTTTCTTCAGGAATCTTCATTCCTAAATCCTATGATTTCCAGTAATCAAGCCTAGATGTGGCAGGAGCATGTATCTCTGTGCCAGATGACAGCCTGATTGAATCTGTGCTAATCTTCAAGGTAGACGTGGATGAAAAGTATTGCTTCTTGCAGCTATGTCTACTTAGGTGTGATTTTGAGTTTAGGAGGATTCCAGACCATAAATCTAGTAATATTTGTCTTTAAATGTCTTGTTTAGGGAAATCCTGAACTGCCTATCTAGGTCAAATTTACAGGGATGGGATTTTGGCCCTCAGCCTGTAGCAAAAGCTTTACATTGCAAAAAGTAACAGGCAAGATTATTTCCTCACTTTCTAGGAGAAAAAAAGTCTACCAAAATCTAATTGGGTTGCTTGAAAATAGCAAAAATTCAAAAAGGATAAAATGAAGGGATTAGAACACAGCCACAACTACAAGAGTTGTCTGAGGTAGTTTCCCCACCCTAGCTTCTATAGTTTATTCAAAATACGCAAACATCTCATAACTGCAAAGTTTAAATAAGAATTAGGTCATTTGGTGATATTTCTGGATCTTGCTGATTCCAGTTGTCTTTTGTGAACAGCTTTTTCTTCTTTCCTCTGTTTTGACAGTTTCATTTCTGCTTCCAGTGGAACTTGGACTTGAGAAAATGTGGATAAACTGTGAAAAGAAAATTAAGGATATTCTGAAAATTTAACAAGGAATTTGTTAGAATTAATTACAATTCTGAGCATGAAGAAAAGGGAAGATGGGAAGGTCTAATTTTGCCTGTTCATCCTTTAGACATAGCAAAATAGGCTTTACTGTCTAAAGTCTATATAGTCACTAGAAGTAACAACAAAATTCTCACTGATTTCAATAGTGAAGGAAAAATTCTCCAACTGTCCAAAGACTTCTTACATTTTCCAGTAAACCCAAGAAGGCCAAATGTTACACTGTTGTAACTGACATTCTTTCTGCTCTTTACAATCTGAAATAATCAAGTGTTATGCTACAAAGGCAGAAATATGATGAGTTCAGTTTGACAGAATTCTGACAAGAATGTGGGGCAATTACCTCTTAAATATGCAATAATAAAGGATAAATTCTACCTCCCCACTCTGAGGAAGAATCCTATGAGCCTGCGTAAGCACAGGGTTCAGGACCTGGACTCAGACATTTTCCAAAGGTTGATAGAACCCGGTTTGAATAAACAGACTCCTGGAGATGGAAATAAATTGTACAGAAGGTGCATCTGTGCCTGCACAAAGATGTTAATTTTGCTTTCCCTTTGCCTTTTTAAGGCTTAAAAGCCTCAAATAATTTGGTTTCAATAAAGCTAAGTTGCAGTCTTAGTGTAACTACTAGTAAATATAGTAGCTATTTCATAAGTATTGCTGTCATTTTCTTTGACTAAAGTTACAGAAATTCTTTTAATTTTATATAGGGGACTAAATTTGTAATGGAAAATGATATTTGATGGTGTTTAAATGCAGAGTATGTCACTGCATAAAGCATAGGGCTCTTTTAAGTTATTTTTTTTAACTTCTTGACATGTGTCACAATTTGGAATTCTGCTCTCATGGGATAAATGCCAGATTACATGGTGTAGTATTTTTATCCTCTGTACTTTCACTGTAGAAGCATACAACATCAAAGAAGAGGCAGATCACTCACATCAGCAGAAAATGGAATAGGACTATAATATGCTTGCTTTGATCTCTCCTTCTAATAATTATCTTGGCTACATGCATACATTGAAAGTAAGATTTGAATTAATAAGGCCAAGAGACCCTGGAAAATGTAAGAAGGATATCTGAATACTAACTTTGACTATCTTTAACAAGATAAACTGCAATGAGCCTACAAAGTTCTGGATTGTTAATTTAGGGCAATAATCCTTAAATATTATTCTTTCTTAAACTTGTCACCACTACATTCAGCAGATACTACCAGTCCCATTAAGACAGTATCTTCCTAAAATCACACTCACCTATAGTTGGGATGGGGAGGGTAGTATTCTGCTATCATCCATTTGATTTCACATAGGTTTTCAAACAGGAGGGCCTATGGTAAAAATCATTAAATTTATATAAAAAAGTCATCACTACGCAGTCTGTTATCATTAAAAACTATTCTAATATTGCCTTAGGAAAGATATTGCTTTTGATATGGAAAGTAAATCAAATCATCCACATCCACATAGGATTTATACAGAGGCAAGAAGCATATTGCATGCCTGGTCAGTCATTTTTTACATTTTTAAACTGGTGTTTATTGCTATATTGTGTTTTGGGAATCCTATTTCTGCCCGATGTGAGTAGGAATTATAACATAAACAGGATGGTTGTATGTGAAAACCTCATATGGTAAATACTGGCTGGGGGAAAATCTACTGCAATTTGACAGTCTCAAAGTATGAAAATATCTTATTCTTCTCCTTCATTTCTGGTACATGTGAGTAAGATCAGCAGCTGGGTAGAGAGCACGTTGTTCCCAAACCCAGACGTTACAACTTCAAATTATTATTTGATAAATCTTGGCTGAGCTGCTAACCATCATGCGAGTACAATGCCCTGTAATGTACAAAGGGATGCATAATGTGCTAGCCAGGCTGACTTAAGCATGATGTGAATTAAACAAATGAGAGCGAGCACATCTATGGTTAATATACCAAAAGCGAGTTCCAAAAGGCCACCTGAACAAAGAAAGTCTGTCAAAACAGCAGAGGCTGCTGTTGTCCTCAAAATCCCTGTCAAAGGTTAAAAATGTTCTTTTAAAACAGGGTTAGCTGGGCATACATGTAACAGAGCAACATGCAGAAGGAAGTGCTTTGAAGAAACACTCTCTCTGCTGAAAACAGACAAGCTTTTCTCATCTGCTGAACTTACCTGACAGTGGAGGGGAGTTGCAAGAGAAAAGGTTTGCTTCAGCAAGGATGCTAGAAATGGCTTTGTTAAGTTCTGAGACCAGCACTTTGAATTGAAGCACAAGCACCACTAAATACTCATAGCCTGGCTGTCCTATGTAAGAGAGAGAAACAAAAGGAACTGTTTGTGAGTGGTTATGGGTACCATCAAGACAAATTTCTCTGCAGAAAACACATGCCATAGACCATATGATCTTTGCAGAAAAAGAACAATACTTAGCAGTCACAACTGGTCTCTTTCCCTGAGGTTCTTATACTCTCAGTAGCTACTGACTTCCTATGCTTGCCAACCAAAATTCAGAAACCTGTTTTTTTTTCCTGACTTGCCAAGTTCTTTGTTAGTTTTCAGGTCACTGGAGTTAAAGCAGTGGCTGGGAGTACTTCCCATGTAAGCAAAAACTGTTCCCAGCAGTTGTTACATGCTAGCTTTCTCCAGCTGCACAAAGTCCAGCCACCACATGCTAGGACTCATGTTGCCATTGACCCAGCCACTTCAGTACAAATGTTAAACTAGCCCAGAGGTGATTTAGGGAGCACCTTGCACTGTTTGGGCCTGAGAGGGAATTCATCTTGACTGCACCTTCATATAACTGCCAAGAAGTGGTTAAGTTCAAAATTTCTTTCCAGTGGCATGGAATTATTGTGGTGCACGCTTCTAACAGGGGGTAAAATAAGACATCCACAGAGGTTTTGGAACACAGAATGTTTCTTCCTCCCAGTTGAGCTTCGACATCCAATACAACTAAAAGTGCCTTGAGCTATTCTGTTACAGTGTAAGGATATAGAGGGAGTTTTATTTTATAGACCTGTCCCAGAAATATTCCAAGTAGGTGCTATGGTAACAGAATACTGTGGCAAAGGACAATCAGAGTGTGAGCCCATCAGTAACGTTTTTATTATATCTGTTTAAAATAAGCCTCTTGAAACTTATTATAGCAGTATGTTGTTCACTGTACTGGCATATTTCTGAACTCATGAGGCACAGAAAGTTTCTTGTAAATGTAAGGCCTCCACCTCTCCTAAGTAAATAGCTGTAGTGGGCTGACCCTGGCCAGCAGCAAGGCATCCACACAGCCACTCATTCACCCCCACAGAGGGATGACAGAAAGAATACAAAGAGCAGAAATGAAAAATCTTGTGGGATGAGATAAAAACAGTTTAGTAAGTGAAGGGAAAAGGGGAGCGAAAATGAAAACAAACCACCACAATGATGCAAAATCAATCACTCACCACCTTTCCCAAGTAGACCAATGCCCAGGCAGTCTCTGAGCAAAGACAAAATTCCCAATCTATAGTGCAGAGTATGACAGCATATGGTCTGTGTTATCCCTTTAGCCAGCTTGCCTCAGCTGTCTCTGCTGAGTGCCCTCCCAGCCTCCTGGCCATACCCATCCTACTCACCCGGGAGGGCAAATCTGGGTTGTTTATTGTTCAAATGATTGGGACTGGAAATTGCTGTCAGCTAATGTTGTTATATTGCAGAGAAGGATACAGAGTGAAAACCGGGCACTGTCAGATGATGTGACGCCTGGTTCACAGTTTTGTCACAGTGGTGAGTGCTCCAGGACAGATTTGGTTTCATTTCACTAGAAAAACTGGGAGAAGAACAGAAAATAGCAGTAGGCTGCAAAAGCTCTTGGTTCCACGAAGCAATCTTTAACAAATTACCAGAACTAGTTAAAGAGATCAGCTACACCCAGGAGCACTGAGACATATTTCAGAACCCTGGAATGTCTTCAAATCTAAGATCTCAGACTCTGCATCCAAAAGAATAAGCAGACGAGGAAAAAAAAAAAAAAGAAATACAGAAAAACAGAAAGCCTACAGGGAATGGTAAAAAGTCTATGTTTTATTTAGAAGAATGAAAACGATGCTAACAGCCAAACTAAACTCATTAACATAATGTTAAAACAAAGAACAAATTGTTCTTCCTATATATGAATTTGAAGAAGGAAAAAAAAAGAAAGTGTGATATCCATGGGGTATATTAAAGAGAAAGCATTTCCAAAAATCCCCAAAGGGAAAAAAATAAATACATACTTAATCTAATTTTTCAGTAATGAGTTGATGTTGACATAACTACAAAAGACATATGGACAGTGTGGAAGACAAAGAACTTTATTTGTAATCAAGGGAGAAGTAAAACCAAGAGGTGAAACACACATAGATTACAGAAAGAAATAATTCCGACTGTGGAAGTCCCTGCTCTAGGAAAATCTCAGCCATTTAGCGAACTGGGGACTGCTAGATAAAAGGAAAGGGGAAGAGGAATGGAAGGGGAAGGAAAAGAGCTCCATATAATCACAAATTCTTTAAAATTACCTCATATGATGTTATCCAGGCTTGAGTGAGGAAAAAGAAATAAAATGGGGGTGTGGAAATTTCAGAAGAATCTAAAATTTCAGTTTTAGAAAACTTGAAAATTGTGATGAATGGATTGCTGAATAGTTTGTCTGAATTTAGAGAAAGAAGATCAGTAGCTCAGTGTAGCAGAGATATATTCATAACCAATAACTAGACAAAGGAAGTGAGGTAAATAAATATTCATTTTCTCCAGAATTATATTCAAAATAAAAAGATAAATTGTCTCAGAAACTGAGTTTAGTTAACAAGAAAGGCTGTTGACAGAGTCAGAGGGAAATTTATTTGGAGTTCATCAAGGATCAGTCTGAGGATCCACATTTCATGATATCTTCATTAACAGCTTGTTCACAAAAAAATAAGTGTACTAATGGTATTTGCTCACATAAGTATTGGGAAGTAGCAATAGTGAAGAAGGATTGGGATATCTTGCCAAAATACTTGTCTGTCTCGGAAAGCTACAGTGATGGGAATGGGATAATATTTAATTATACTGGGGAACTAATAAAGAAACAAAGGCAAATCAGCTGAAGTGTCATGGGAGCATAGGGAACAATGCATGTTCTCCTGATCACACAACCACAGCTCACCACTAGTTAAGCTGCTAATGTGACAAAGCCATGAAAAAAGGAAATGTCACCCAGGGGCCCAAAGGCAAGACTTGTACCCCTGAATACTAATGAGATGTCCTCATAATAGGTTGTACCTGTTGGTCACCCATCATCAAGAATGTTTTGAGAGGATGGGATAAACATGGCAAGAACTAGCTGAATGTCCAGGAAGGAGGAGAAGCCCTCATGGTGAGCAGCTGTCTAACCTAAGAGCATGAAATGCAGGAAGTGTTATGACTGATCCAATAAGAGGAATAGCTACAACAGAAAGGGAAAGAACCCTTTAAGCTAAAGGATCATTCTCATTGTGCATGGAAAAGTATTACCACTGTAGCAGGTACATTCTTTTTCTGAAAGTCTCTTTACTGACAGATGACGAATTCTGTGTCATCATAAATAAGAAACATCTACATTTAACTATGCCAGAAAGTATTGATACGTAATTTTTATTTTACTGATATCTCCAAAGACCAAAGAAGATAAAAGCACTTTCATTCTATAGTGGAAAAACATGGCTAGCAAAAGCTGAAATATCCTTCTGTGCTAAAAATAGATGCAAAATTACCGTCTGGGACCTTTTGTTTTGTTTTGTTTTGTTTTTCTCTCTTGGTCTCCATATCAGTGCTGTAACACTAACTAAGTGAGGAACTAGTGCCAAAGAAATCTTCATAAAACCATGGGCTTGCTCATTGTAAAATGAGTAAACTGCCGGCTGAAAAGCAGGGATTGGTTTTCTGGAATATGCACCCTTTTTTTTCTGTAAACATTTTTTATATGCAGTTCAAAACTAGTGAAAGTGTAGCTCTTCATCTATGCAGCTCACTTAGGAAGTTTTCTTCCTCTGCACAGCCTCTTTGTCACAAAAGTATGCAATCTTCATATTTAAAATCTTTCTTTGAGAACAACCTTCCTTGCATAACAAGTAAATAAGTAAAAGCATACGTTAGAAATTTAATGGAACCATATTTTTATGAATACTTTTGCTCAGTCCATGACAAGAATTTGATTAGGTTTTTTCTTCAGTTTGCTCTGTTCATCTATATTGTTACTGCTGGGCTTTTTACTTTTTCGTCATGAATGTCTGAAATATTTTATCCAGCAAACATGTGTATTCATGTATGAATGAACCTATTTGCATGTGAATCTACATATTTATACACAAACATTTTTTTTATGCTGAAAATGCTGATCTGTATATGTACAAGGCAGACAACTGAATGTAAAAATAAATTTGAATGTAAAATCTGCTAGGCAGCCAGGAAATCTGGCCTATATACTTCTTTCCTTTCCAGACAGGCAAAACTCCAGCTTTCCTTTTTTCTTTAAACTAAAACATCAGGAGACCACAAACACAATGATTCTCATCCCCCCCCTCTCTATTTTTCAAGCATTCAATACTCAAAAATCCAGTTAAAGCCATTAAAAAATGGCAGCTTCTTAATACTCTTTATAGGCTAATCTTTGTGAAGGTCACAAAAATTTGCTTGCCTTTCTCCTAGCATTCCAAAAGCTAGGGAATTCCCACCTACCTGTCGTTGTCACCTTATCAACACACTCTACAAATGATACTTCTTTTCTGTTAGCCAGAAGTCATAGCTTTATATCTCTCCTGGTATGATTGTACTTTCCTTCTTCCTCCTCATGAGGGACTGAGAAAAAAAACATTTCCTTTTTATAAATGCTGTCAAAATGTTTGTGATTAATTTCAAATTTGTCACTTCTCTATTAAGTAATAACCATTATGTAGGTCTAATTTGCATCTCATCATTAAGGTAAAAAAATTGAGTTGAAAGCTTTCCTTGTTAAAAACGGTTTTTAATAGGGTCCTGCTTTTGTTAATTTAAAGTAATGTGCAGTATTTCTGGGCCCATAAATTTGAATTATAGTTCAGTATACTCTATGCAGTGTTTTTGATTCCTTTGTGTTTTAAAATACTTGAATACACGAATAGCCATACTAAGATTTTACCATGCTAGCTGGTCCAGTGCCCCACCTTTGAACATGGTCAGTAGCTGAAGACTAGGTAAGAATTTAAAAATAAATTAATTTTGCAATGAATAATACTTATGCATTTACTCCTCCTATTTCCAAGACTATTTCTGATTGCTTCAGTGTCTGGCATAACAGCTTGAAAACAGCAGAGGAAAGGAGGGGTAGGACACAAACAGGAAGCCAGGGAGCTATGGAACTGATCCAGTAAGTTCCAAGATAAGGTAAGATATTGATTTTTAAGGGTTAGGCAATCCACTGAGAAAAGAAGAAATGTACTGCACATGTTAAATGATTGTATTATGTAGAAAGACAGAAATAAAATATTCCATGTAGTAAATTTTGTGGAAAATTTTCTAGGCTAAGTTGTTCATGAAATGCTTCCAGCTCAGAGACATTTGTAAACACTATCCATTCCATTCAACAATAACAGGTAAGAAACCAATGCATACACCGCAATAATTTATGAACCAATGGAAATGTTAGTTCTGCTTTAAAATAGGTTGATCTGTGTTTTAACTATGTTTAATTCAAAACGTTGCAAGTCCAAGTAATAAAAATGTCCTGCACAGAATTTGATTGCTCTATTTTTCTGAACTCAGCCTGGAAACTGGAGAAATGGCAGCTTTCCCTTCTGTCTCCAGCACACCAGTAATACTCTGAAGAGGAGAAAAAAAAAAAAAAAAAAAAAAAAAAAAGGAAATAACTTTAACTTGATATTTAAGTTGGAAGTTGGGTTTCATATCATTTCATAACAATTACTGTTTCAAAAAACAGAATGATGTCCAACTTCCAACTTCGATACCGTTTTTCATCCATCTTGTCACTCTAGGGAAAAATCACAGAACCACCCAGTAACTTGCTATAAATGGCAAACCTCTCTGCATGTTGCCCAGTATTAGGAGGTCAGTGGTGATGGAGGGTGAGATTAAGATAAATTTATCCACTGTTCAATCAACTCAGTGGGCCCAATTCCCATTTGCAGAGAGACCCTTTATAACATTGTGCAGGATAAGAGGCTTTAAATTACATACATTTGCAACCACATTAAGGCCTTTGTATAAATGAGAATCATCTGATCTGAACCTCTCCAGAAGCTACAATAGAGAATTGGAACAGGCAAATACGCCTATTATTAACTAGAAGTATTAAACGTCTTCTTTTATGAGCATTCCAATTCCACAACATTAATAATGATCCTCTTCCTAAGAAAATAAAAAGGAAAAGTGTGTGTACTGTGTCATTTGCACATTGTTCGTACCTGCTTTTATAGTGGCAATTTCTCAAGACTTCCATGAATAAGCAGGACAGGACAGATAGCCTGTTCCCTTACATGGCTGACTAGCAGACTGTAACTTGCTTATTGCTTACTCACTCACAGTCACTTTCTAATAGGGAAAAATTCCTTATTCCTTCCTGGTTTTGAAATCCAAGTGAAAAACAAAATGTGTAACAACATGATGTATTTGGCCTGCTCCCATTAGAGTTAAATACAGCCTTTTCAATTTTCATTTCCGACAGAAGATATGTGATAAATGACATCGTAATTTTCTTATTCCTTCATGTTCATAAAACATTGATAATATGATTTTTACCTTCCCTTTGTTCTCAATTAAATGAAATGTACCAATACAATTAATGTGTTCTTGCAATTTAGTTTTTCTTTAGAGGTTTCTCTTGTCTCTGATTAACAGCGTTTTCTACCCATTCTGAGAACCCCCAACTGCTGTTCAGAATGTTTCATTATGCCTGGCAGCTATCAATACAATTGTGAACCAATATCATTTTAATTGTTTCACTAATAACTTGTTTTAAATGATTCAACAGTCATCAGGAAAGATAAGTGCTCTTGTACCCTGCAGGCTTGTAGGGATGATGGTATGAGGCAATGTAACAGAGTGCTGTATCAGAGTAATGAAACCGTATGCACAAGATAATGACAAAGCACTTGCGTTGCTGTAAAGATAAATGAAAACAGTAGATCTTCTTTTCACTGTAATATAACATCCATTCCTATCTCCCATTTCAATCATTAGACTTTCCAAACAGATTACTACATGAATACACATATGCAACATGTCCCACAATAATAACTGCATGCTCCCATCTATCCAGGCAGATGGTGAATGATGGAGTTAACGAGCTTTACAAATGCTCTTGTTAATTAACAAAAATTGTTACTTTCTTATTTGAGGGGGGCTTATAAATTAGACTTAATTACACTAGATAATTGCAACAGCCAGCTACTGTGCAACTCGCTCATGTTCTGCTCTTTCAATGGCAAATCAACAATTGCAACCCTTGCCTATTTGTGTAGATGAATTTAATAAGCAAACAGCCCTTTTATGTTAATGGTTTACTGGCATTCATGGGTTTGGCAGGAGAAATGTGCTGGGGGAGGGTTTGCTAATGGCAGCACATAATCATATTAATTAAAATATAACTGCCATTTAAAGATTTGTAGTGTAGAATTAGAGCATGTTGGGAACTGAGAAAATCAAGCGAGAGTGCATATTAGCACCATTACTCTGTGCTCCCTGCACAGCAGTCAGCAACCTCATGTGTCATAAATGTAATTTATGAGTGCTGTTTTCTTTGAAATATATGTTTTTAGTTCACTCATTAGAATGTAAAAATTTGCAATGTCTGCTTCATAAGGTTCAAAATAAATTCACTTAGAGCTGAGACCCATGGTCTGGTTTTAACAAATCCCTCAACAATGGTTTTTTTATTACTTGCATAATTTCTTGTAGTAAAACCAAGCATTCGGTCCTTTGAAGATGTATTCCATGTTTTATTGCAAATGTAAGTCATACTATCATTATAAATTCTATATTATTAGACATTTTGTAATTCACTATCATTTTTATGGGTCTTTAATAAATACAGAGGGATTTTTTTGTTTGGCACTGGAAAAAACAGTGCACCAATTTTACCACTTTATTTTTGGTTCTATGGAAAGACAGTATCAAAAAAGCTTTTGAAAGCTTTGGGATTTTTCCGGTTTCCTGGATCCCTTTATCAGTTTACAAGAACGTTTCTATCTAAATCAATTCCACTTATACAGCTTCTACAAAAGTGCTAAGATATATTTTCTGTAGAGGGTAGTCAACTATTTGCTGAGATCCCTGAGAAAGCAACTTCCCATAAAGTCCCTCTGAGAGGAAATGATCCCTGGAATTAGAGGCATCTGAGTGACAGAAGGCAAGAAACTCGAATCATATTAATTCTCTAATTTCCAACAGAATAGAGGCAGTATGGTATATTATTTTTACATATATAAGTGTTACAGAATGTAAGAAAAATGCTTTGTGAGTGTATATGTTTTATTTAAATAACACTTGTATTACATTATCTTCAGCAATGTGAATCAGTTTAAAAGTCATTGGTATATTGTGTCACCTGGGATTATCACATTGTCTTTCCATACTGCACAACACAAAAAGAAGCAAAATCCCAAATATGACATGACAGCAACTTTGTTTAAATATTTATTTGTTTGTTTTAATTATCTCTTTAAAATGCAGATCTGAAAATCAGTGCACCAAGGAGGAAATCCTAGTTCCTCTGAAGCAAAAGACAGAATCCCATCACCTTGAGAAGGGTGCCTTATCACACAAGTTAGGGCAATTCTTGACAAAATGGAAGTGTTATGGTACCCACAGGATTTTTGGCCTTACAGGCTGACAGCACAGAATTGGAAGTGGCACTTCTGTCTCTTATTATTCCAAAAAGAATTGTCACAGGGGAATATTTCAGCATCTAGCAATCGAGGACTTCTGATTCTTCCGTTGTTATGAGAGATATTGCCGTCTTCTCACAGATGACATTAGGTGGAATAATTTTATTTTCAGCCCCCTTCTCCCCCAATATGCACCCTAATATCTGCATCTTATCTGCTGTAATTGACACGACTGTAATGGTTGTTTATAGGGCTGTCTCTACATCTGACAATATATTCCAATGTTTTGATATTATCACTGTATATTACCATACAGGCATGACAGACAACCACTGGCATATATTTGAGCAATTACAGCATATTTTATTGACAATTCTACACTGCAACTATATATTAATTATAGTAGAGACTATATCATACCAGTGACAATTATACTATTTTGAGCACAGCTAAAAATGAAATTTTATAAGCTAATTTGTTAACATGGAATAGTTACAAGTAAAACTGGAGATATGCATTTCTTTGTTCTAAATTAGATGTCCGTGGTGATGACCATAAAAGCTACTGCAATTTTTATCGAGTTTGCAACAAGTTCCTCTCTAAAGTGAGGAGATTTTTTCTCTACACCATACCCATCAATGGGGGTCTTGCAAATCATCTTGTGTTTTAAACATTACATTATTTTTTTCAGACATTACCAGCTGAAGAGAGGATAGTCATAGAGTCTGGATGTGGTGACTGAAGCCTCAATAGTAAGTATGTCAAGTATGTCCCAGACTACACCCACTCTGCAGAGGAAACAAAGATTTGGGGTTTAGTTGACCAGGACCTCCTTTTTTTTCTGTTACAGGAATGATCTCCCCAGCAGCTGCTAAGAGAAGTTTTGAATCTGATGATTTCTATTCCAGATGATTGATAACAAAGGACCTGATTCTATATCCAGCAAATAATACAGGTGAAAAGCATCTCAGAAAATCAGAAAAAGCTTTGAACAGCTGACAGGATTAGTTCCTAAAATTTCAGCAAAGCATTTCCCACTGTAAGAATTGTAAATAAGCCACCTCATTTCCGTTTTCTTCTCATATATTCTTTTGCCAAAAATAACTGGCTGAGCTGAGTTTATGTGCAGGATTTCTTCACTAAGGAGTCAGGGCATTGAAAAGGAGAAAAGTGCAGAATCTGGAGATGAGAAGCATATGCTTACACAAATCATACTGCCCATGGAAGTGAGTGACTGAGTGAGTGAGTGAGTGAGTGAACAGCAGGAAAGTCTCCCATAGAGCTGGCAATGAGGAAGAGATGAGCAGGGGTTTTGCTTTTGGAAATGCAGGGGATAGCTTGACGATGTGGGGAGAAGGGGATGGGGTTCCTGGGGCATGCAGAGGAAGCAGGTTGTGCTTGCACATCCACCCACCCTACGATGGCTCTGCAGCAGCAATGCCTATCACCATGATTTTGCCAGCCTTGATTTATCAAAATTCTTTGATATTAGAATTTCCAGACTGTCCTTAGCCCTTGGCCACCACCTCTGAACTAGGTATCACAACAACATGGAGTGGGCTACTTTGTTCTCTCCTGTTCTAAAAATAGTCTTTTCCCAGCTCTCCAATGGCCAGTGGCTGACCACCAGTGAGTTGTGTATAGCTTTGGGCCTCTGTTCAACCTATGCCTATATTTTCAAGGCCTTTGCTGTTATCCCACAGGTTAAAACCAGGAGACACCTGCACTGAGCTCCAGCTCACACAGTATGTTTTCATAATAAGTTGATAATAGGCTAGAAGTAGAAAGTTCCATAGAACAAGGTAAACTTAGAGGAAGGTAGAGTTAGCCCAAAGTCTATGTGTCATTACTGGCAATGAAAATACAGCTTTGCAAGAAATATGCAGCACATACTTAGAAAAACAAAAAAACAAAACAAAACAAAAAACCAAGGAAAACAGCTGGGAAACTCATTAATGCTGGAAAAATACAAAACTCCTGGAGCCTGAGTACTCTTTGATGAGTCTTACAATACCACTAGAATTGTTGTGGAAGGTGATCAGGTTAGTCTGCAGGATGTGCCCTTGATGAAGTTGAATTGATTATACTTTAGCTAATCACTGCTTTGCACCAATATGCACAGAAACATCAGGTAACAACCAACACTATCTTCCATATCAGTTGAAACACAATCTAGAATAGTTTTCTGCTGGCCACCTTTGGCTTTCTAATTTACTAATAAAATGCTAAGAGAATAAGTTTCTTTTTTTTCCTTTTTTTCCTTTTTTAATTTTTTTTATGTAAAATCAAAACCTGGTGTTTACAAGAGAATAACTGCAGCTTTGCAAGTGTGCTTTTTGCTCTCTATATGTTTCTCATTTGGAGAGGTGGCCTCTTACTTTGACTGCCTTTAATGCAAGGCCCTTAGCATTGTACTGTCCAATAACAATTGCAAAAATCTTCAACTAAAGAAACCAAAACCCAATTATCCACTCCATGAATCAATAGCAAAAATAATGCAAAAATTCTGTAATCAACACATCTCCAGACAGAAAAGGTTTCCTAGACAACCTTGCAATGATGTTGGTAGTTGTAGTTGTAACATTCCTCAAGATCATCTTGGAATAATCAAATGTAGTCAAGGTGGCAAGAACAACACCTAACATCATTCCCCTAAATCCCTGCTTAGCTACAGGTCTTATGCAGATGATTTCCAGACAAGCGTATTTAACTGGACCCACACAATAATGTTACATGGTTGACAAAAAGAACACTAAATACAAATGAATACCAACAAATAAATAATAGTTTAAGCTATTGTACTTTGTAGTCAAACAACAGAAAAACATCCACAAATAAGAAAAGGGATTGAAAATTAAGACTTCTAGTCAGTGGCTACTTAACACCACTAAACTGCAGAGCATATTCTGTGAAAAGTCATGGAGATGGGTGCAATATTACACAATATACGTTTATATTAATGTAACAGTGCATACTTATATGTAATTGTGTCTAACACACAACCCCTTTCTGTGCAGGCTACAGAAGTTTTCTTCTTCCTTGCATTGGTGATACATGAGAAATAAATCCAGAGTAAAGTTTTTTTGTAGCTGCACCTTTTTGTTGAGATAGCTGGATGAATGCTTATGCTATGGGTACTGCTGTCAAAAGCCTTTCTCTTACATGGGACTTCCTTTTACATGAATAAAACTGAGGATTTGGTGGGACTTGGTTTTGTTTAATTAGAAAAAAAACTATGGAGGTTTTTTTTATGGTGTTTTGTGGAGGTTTTTATTTTATTTTTATTTATCCAGTGCTACTCATGCAGAGCTCTCCAGTCCAGTGTATCTTTTTTTAGTTTTGCTTTATGTTCTTTTTTTCAAGATTAAAACATTGCTATACTGACAAAAGGGGCTGTATAAATCAAGAAATACGTAGATGGGGGTTAATCAGTGATCTGCCCAATCTGGGCTTCATACTGAATTTTATATTTTTCTTTCTCTTTTTCTATCAGTCATATTGTAGGTGAATCTGAAGGAAGACTAAGAAGCCAATACCAGCTGCACACCCCTTTGTTTCTGTTTTTCCATTTTGTCTTATGATCCATCTTTGAGCTCTGTCCTCATAAAACAGGCCAAGGTGGTCAATGCTGCAGTGGTTTTCAGTTACCTCATTAATAGCTTTTATTCTTAAATACGTACATCTTATAGTAGAACCTAATCATTATGAAACATTTAAAAATATGATAGAAGATCTCATGTAGTGTACAGATACTACCCAGAGTTTTGCTGGTGATGATACTATGTACAGAACCATAATGAATTCTAGTTTTGGATCCCTCCCTCACATCCCTTATCCCACTAACCACCTGACCAGTGATTTCCATCTTGGCGATGCATGTCTGTGCTCTCATAAGCTGGATATGTAACAAAGCTCTCACACACAATAACAAACTGCTATATCTCCTGTGTTGCCCATACTTACTCCCATTCAAGACCAGTCGACAGAAAAGAGCAGAAACCCAATATGATGTCCAGAGGTACTCTGCTCTATCAAACAAAGCAAAAAGTAAGCAAGATGGAGAACACCTTGAGCATTCACATCTGCTCAGCTGTAAATGGTAGACAGTATTCATGCCTGTGAATTTTTGGTAAATTTGAGTTAAGTCTTTTCATGGAAGTGTACTGACCCACTAAAGAAATGCAACAGGTGTTTTAAAAGTCTCTTACTCTGGGCCATGTCACTCTCTATGTTAACCAATGGCAAATGACATTATACTGAATGGTTCATTCATATTTCCCATCTCTCAATGGATCAATATGTATCAGCAGTATGAATAAAATGAAATAGAATAGCTGTATCTCAACAACTTGCCCACAGTGCTCTGGTTTAAATGCTTAGGAAGTTTTCTTAAAGGAATTTCATCCTGGTCTTCATTTTTGTGGTATTCTGCCCACTGGACCAATGCATACTGCAAAAAATTCAAACCAAAGCTAAAGTCTAGCATCATGACTGAAAAGTTTCATATTAAATGAAAGATGCTATTAAGCTGTTTATAATACATAAATGGTGGCTTATTTCTCATTAGAGGGCCATAGATTATAAGCCAGAATTCCCCTTTTATTGACGCCAGTGAACAGTTAACATTAGGACTGGATAAGGCATGAAATTTCTTCATGATAACATTACATAGACAACAGTGAATATAAGATTTTGTTTTCTAAGACTAGCTAAAGCAGCTGAAATTTAAAGCAGGAAGTTATAAATACTTTCCTTTTATCCATTATTTTTGCTCATTACTAACAAAAATTAAAATTTTAAAGGATAAGAATGATTCCATGAATACAAGAATGTTCTACTTTCCTGCTACACCTTCTAAAACTCACTTGCTGCTAAAGCTTTCTATTTGCTGCAGAACCATCTACTATCTACAGCCACAAAAATCTGAAGCAATTAGGAAGAAATTAAATCAATTATATAGTTTTGTGAAATACAACTCTGTGCTTCGCATTTACTATTCATCAAAGTATTTGAAAGGTTTTTTTCTTTTTTAAAAATGAGTGCATTTTCAATCAGTGAATTATAAATAATATGGAAGGAATTTCTATTGATTCCTCTGTTTCCTAATCAAATAGGTGTCATACAAAAAGGACTTATTCTACGTTTCCATGTTTACATGGATTTCCTCTTTCCATTTTGATTTTCAGATTTTCATGTGTCTTGAAAATTCTAATGTGAAGTAAAATTGAAAAGCCTGGAACTTCAGCAAGAAAACAAATGGGAATGAACAAAACAAAGGTCTATAAAGTACTGAATGAATAATAGAGTATATATTGAGTCTTTTCATTGTCTGTGTCTCACAGCACAAGAAAAAGGAGATACTAAAAAGCAGCAAATTCATAACAGAGACAAGTAAGTTTTTCTACAGTATGCATGCAAGTTGCAGCTGAGCCCATAACTATAGCAAAATTTAAAGTGACAATGACTTTTATAGGAAAGGTAAAAATACCCATAGTTAAAATTGTGAATGAGATACAAAATAATAATAATAATAATAAAAACATAATAATTTTAAAAAAACCCACCAACAATCTCTACATTTTAGGCATTGTACCTTTCCTCAGAGACATCTAGGACTGCTGTCAGGCAGAGAGTTACACTAGATGAACTATATGTTTTGCCCAAAACATTCTTGCAAATGTTTCTGCAAAACAGGAAATCAAAATACATAATGTTCTGTTCAACAGAAATTATCTTAGATGTGGCTACAAATTAGAAATTTGTAAGACATCATGGAGCTTCTTTTTAAGAATATAGATGAACATACAAAAAAGATTTTATTCCATTACTGCTTTTGAGTGCTGAATGCAAATCACTCTTCCATGTGTTTTGTTTTATGGAACAACATTCCAAATCCCTCCCTTGCTCACTGACCAGAAAGACTTCACAGTTCTCACTCTACAGGCACATATCTTCATCATTCACTCCAAGAGGTCAAGCAGAAAGAGCGGTTGATGAGCAGCTTCATGTAGCTGAAGCTGTTGTAGGGTATCAGAATGAAAACTTTTTTTACCAGACCAAGTCTGGAACATCTGTAGCCTGTGTAACAGTTCCTAATTATTCTAGGTTGGTGACAGAAACCAGCTAAGATATTGTTGATAGTTCAGCAGAAATAAAAGACCCACACATTGAGTGACATTTTCTCTACGCAGTGTGGCAGTGCCTTCTCTAGTCACAGAGGACAGTACTTGGTCCTATCGCCTAAACATCAATGTTCTCATAAACGTAGAATCATAGGATTATCATGGTTGGAAAGGACTTTCAAGATCGTTGAGTTCAACCATCAGTCCTACACCACCTTAACCAGTAAATCATCTCCTTAAGTGCCACATTTACCTGTGTTTTGAATACCCCCAGGGATGGGAACTCTACCACCTCCCTGGCCAACTCCTTCTAGTGCTTCACCACTCTTTTAGGGAACAAATTTTTCCTGATGTCTAATCTGAACTTCCCCTGTCTCAAATTGAACCCATTACCTCCTGTTCTAGTCACTGGGGAGAAGAGACCAACACCACCTCACTACAACCTCCTTTCAGGTAGTTGTAGAGAGCAGTGAGATTTCACATCAACCTCCTCTTTTCCAGGCTGAACAGCCCCAGCTCCTTCATCCTCTCCTTGTAAGACCTGTTTTCCAGACTCCGAATCAGCCCTGTTGCCTTTCTCTGCACCCTCTCTAGCACCTCAGTGTCCTTACTGTACTGCAGTGCCACACAGTACTCGAGATGCAGCCTCACCAAAGCTGAGTACAAGTGTAAGATCACCTCCCTGGCCCTGCTGGTCACACTGTTCCTGGCCCAGAACAGGATGATATTTGCCTTCTTGGCTACCTAAGCACACTGTCGGCTCATGTTCAGCCAGCTGTCAATCAGCATCCCCAGGTGCCTTTCTGCTGGGCAGCTCTCCAGCCACTCCTCCCCAGGCCTGTTGCTCTGGTGGGGGTTACTGTAGCCAAAGTGCAGGACCTGACATATGACATTGTTGCAACTGATA
This sequence comes from Calypte anna, assembly GCF_003957555.1. NCBI lineage: Eukaryota > Metazoa > Chordata > Aves > Apodiformes > Trochilidae > Calypte > Calypte anna. The sequence goes on from NC_044245.1 coordinate 121,670,591, forward strand.
CTATTAGCCTATCAATCAAGCCTGTCTAGATCACTCTGCAGAGCCTCCCTGCCGTCAGGCAGATCAACATTTCCACCCAATTTATTGTCATCTGCACTCTATTCCCTCATCCAAATCATCAATAAAGATGTTAAACAGGAGTGGCCACAGCACTGAGCCCTGATAGACACCACTCATGACCAGCCTCTAGATGGATTTAACCCCACTGACCACAACTTTTTGGACCTGGTCATCCAACCAGTATTTTATCCATTGAAGGATGTTCACATCCAAGCCATGATCAACCAGCTTCTCCAGGAGAATGATGTGGGAAACCGTGTGAAAGACCTGCTAAAGGCAAGGTAGACAACATCCACAGCCCTACCTTCATCCAATTATTGGGTCACTCTGTCATAGAAGATCAGGTTAGTTAACTTTGCTTGTTCCATTTTTTTTCAAATCTACAAAGTCCCAAATTTGGTATAACTATTTTTTTTTTTTTTAAACCTTATAGTAAATGTTTTACATAGGTGAAAAAACACAGAAAAGTATCTCCCATTGTTAAATGTCATTTAAATCTTTCACAGAATGAATTGCCTTGAATGCTAATGCAGCCCCTTCAGTTACATCTCTAGAACTAACTACCCAGCTCACTCCATTTCTAAAAGGATTTGTTGCTTTCGTGTCAAGGTAAGTCAGTGAGTAACTTCTAAATGCATTTTACCTCTGGAAGGGCTCACTGCATTCATGTCAAGAGGAAGTAACAAATAATCAGCCAAAGACATTAACATTAGCAATGCCATTGAAAATGTTATTAGAAATGTTAGGAGAAAAATATTAAAAAGCTTATTGAGTCTTTTAGTGTTTATTATCATTATGCAATAATTTGGAAAAAAATTGGATGTCAGTTTTTCTCATTTATTTCTCATTTCCTTTTGTCTGTGTTACTTGTTGGTCAGGCACTGGATAGAAAAAGTCATAATGCTCAAAACAAATAATCTGAGATGTTCAGTAAAGACAGGTCTCAGGTATACACCTCTGCTCCTGCAATACCCCACAGGAAGCATGTCAGAGTGTACCTCTTGCTGGTAGGTATCTACTTCAGCATAAGGGTAAAATCAACAAACTAGGAAAAAAAGTGACTTTATCCTTTCAAGAACAAAAAGCACAGACTTACAGAGCAATTAGAAAGCTGAAAAAAAAATGAGGTGTCTTGGCAGACATAACTTGAAAAAATGAATTTATATTTGAGATTACACAACCACATTGTCCACTTTTATGGAAACATACTAGTTAACATAACAGCTGCCATATCACATGGGTTTATGTTGTCAAGAGACCCTTCTAAAAGTAACTCAAACTATGAATATGCCAAGAACATTTGATATATAAGCTGACCCATTTTTTCAGGTTTTAAACTTTATTTTGTAACAGTTATGCTCTGATTTCCTTTAACTTAAAATTAATTGTTCTGCAAAAATGAAGAAGGTTAAAAGACTTGGTGCTGGGATCAGGGCCAAAGGACACTGATGAATATATGAGATGATGGAAAACAGAGCAAACAGCTACAAAAAAAAAATTAAATAAGATACAGTCTAAGGAGGACAGTGAGAAAAAAATAATTTGAACTGGAGTGAAGAAAGATGTGTGCATGCTTTAGAACAGGCCCCACTTCACAACATCGATCACTGTAAGGAAGTGATTTGATGACATCTTTTTCTTTTCATGTATGGGTAATTTTAGTGACATTACTCTTAGCTGAAGATAACGAAGATTTCTAAGACACTTCATCACTGTACATTCCTGACCACATTAAGATTTTTTAGAAGCAGGAACACTTCCATTGCCATCCATCTCTTAGATTTTGCCATATTATATGAAAGGAGAAAAAATTAAAGACTGCTGGAAAATTCTTTCATAATACAATACATTCTGTCCCTATAACTAAAAAAAAATTCTGATTAAAAATCCCACAGGATGCCATGTGTGTTTTACCATAACCTATGATATTGGCATTGCTTAGGATAATTGAACTAAAATTGGAGGGTGGCAGATAATTCTGGCAAGTTATTCCTTTGTTTAAAATTTCATCTCTAGAACAGTCAGAACTGCTTATGGGTTCCAGTTTATGGTCCTAGATTGAAGGATTGATTTTAGATGAGACAACACTGAGAAAACATTTAAGAAATGTTGAAACAGTTGCTTGCAACATGTTCAAAATAAAATGTTGTGAATTTCTTAGACATTTAATTTCTCAACAGGTTTAATGACTAAAGCAAAGATTTAGCTTTGCAGCCATTGATTTTCTCCTCCAGTTTATCTCCCCTTCTTATATGACTCCAGTATTCTAGTGATCTAAACCATAACCTGATTCAAGTATCTCATCTGCCTCCAAGGATCTGAAAATAAGATGTCTGCTGCTGTCCTACTGCCTTGTCCAGTGGAGCAGATGAGTACCTAAGGAAGGTTATTCTCCATGTCATCTGTTGATATTATTCTGTCTTAAATGGTCTACATAAATAGTGACTGACCCCTGCAGTAAATGCATGTAATCCATGCATCGAATGGTGTTCAAATCCTCAGCTAGAATTTAAATTTAAGAATTACACATCTTGGACAAGAGTATTGGGTAATACTTCTGTTGCTGGAGCCATTTAATTTCCTTGTCTTTTTTTTCAATAGTTCCTAGAAATAGAAAGTTCATTTCTTGTTTTATCTATCTATTAGGAAAACCTATTTCCGATTCTCTCATTCTAGTCAGGCCACTAAATCAAAATCCCAAATCTTACCAAAAGTTTAACTGAAGTTATGAAATAGTGACAAGACAGAGGGAATACCTCTACTACAGATGTCATTGCAACAAGTTGAGCATTTTGCCAGTAGACAGTAACTGAATTACTCAAAACTTTGAGTCCACAGAATAAGAAATAACCACTATGTGTGGCGGAAAGATAGGCAGCACTCTTGTGCAAGATGAAGAAACGCAAAGAAAACTGATTATATGTTATTTCAAAGCACATGTATTTATGTGTCACAATTCTCTATGTTAGCTTATAGTAATTTCTTTAAATACCAAAAAAAATTCTCTCTTCCTCGGTTTTGTAGCTTTGAGCTATTGTTTTCTATAAATGTGAATCTATATCCTACTGTGTAGGTATTCTATTTCAAATTTTTACAGCTGTTTTAGCATTTCAGCACACGAGCCTCTCTGATTATGGTTTTGGCTATTAACATTTTTTGTTGGGTTTTTTTTTATTGATACCTTCTGAGACTAATAATGTCTTTCTGGTCTGACCTGAGTACACTTTACTACACAACCATGGAATTTCATTTACTCCAGAGAATTCTGATGACTCATTAACAGGGATATAACCTTAGGTCTCATTAATGTAGTTCTTACCATAATTTGCAGACGATTAGATAAGTGTCTTTTACTTCTCCATCTTCCTTTACAGCACATGTGGTGTCATAGTGTGACTGGAATGATTATAGCTGATAGATATTTAAAATAATTTTTCTTTGACTCAGTCTTTTTTATGTGCATCTATTTTCTCTTTCATTTATATTTTTAGTGTATTTGTTTTTTTGTGTTGTTTTTTTTTTCTTTTTAATTGTACATGGATGGGTTTAAAGTAGGTAATTTCTCACTATGGTGCCTATAAGTGCTTTGGAAGTCTTTCTCTAATTTTTTTAATACTCAGAGAATAACAAACACTGCAGAATTCACTAAGGTTTTAACAGTACAGTGAGTCTACTTATAGGAATGACTCAGAAACAATGCATTTTCTGTGTACCAAATAAAAATATGCATACCAGTCCACTATCCCTGATTTTGAGAGCTGTTTCTGATTACTGATTGAAAATTCCCTCTGTTCTTCATTAAAGCCTGAGATTCTTTTAAAATGCTTCTTTACGGTGGCAGTCCTAAGGGGCAGGCTATGTATTTAACTGCCTACAGCTTCAGATCTTTTTCAACATGAGGCCAACTCTGTGTTAGGTAACTTGTTGGGTGAGTGGTGCCACATTCCTGCTCTGCCTATGGGATAAAGTAGCTGTGGTACAATATGGTTCATTTGTTCCAAGACTGTCATTAGCATTAATGAGCTTTGTATGTATACATGAAGGAACAAAAAGGAGAATCATAGTGTCTTACACTGAATATTATGTTTTTGTGGGTCCTCTCTCTGTCTTAAGCTCATTCTTTTTGAGCCAAATCCTGTGTGCCCGTGAAAAGTTTGAGTAAACAGGCCATGTGTAGGGGATATGTGATGGCCTGAGAGATGAAAAACACTCCCTCAGCCCCCAGACTCAAACATGTCACTGCAGATTATATGATATAGCAGCAGTTCCCTCCTGGGGAGGGTGTATCTAATAATTTTTCCTTGATCCTGTCCCTCTGTCAAACTCACCCCTTTCTTGCAACCCTTATAAATCTGCTGTGAAGACGTATGCCATCAAGTAGGGTGAGTGAGCAAGGGGGATCCCCCTTCATGACATTTCCTTTATGTGATGCCTCACTCCCAGGCTGTCTGAACCACTGTATTTAGGACCCTCTGCCCTCACAGGGAACATTATGATTGTTTTAGAAGAAAAAAGCAAAAAACGATGCATAAACAAGAGGGATTCACCCAGGAGGCAATCTAATAAACACTTTGGTGAAAATATAGAACACCAGGGTGCAATACCTAAAGTAACTGAGAATAGCATGATTTGCAAACAACATAAAGTCAAGAGCCCATATACTGAATTCTGTCCTGCCAAGGATAAACTTACCTTCTGCTTGACCACTTTACTTTTATATGTTTCTTTTGATCTTACCAAAAAACAAAAACCAGCCCCAGAATAAAAAAAAAGCTTTCTGGGTTCATTAGCAGAGGATTTTCAGAGCACTGGAAGTGCTAATAAATAGGAAGCTCTACTTGTGATCTCTATAGCTCTCTGTCCAAAGTGTCATTCAGACCCTGCTCCTACTCAAACCACATATTCTTTCATGCAACATGCAAGTGGGGTGTGACCACTTCTTTATCTATATCAACCCCCATTTTTGTAAGTACAATAATCTCAACTGTTTCTGTTTCTTTGCAGACGTGGTGAGGGAAACCGCCTTGTCCAGAAGAAGAAGGTCTGTCACCTGTAAGTCTGCAACCGTAGCACGGCAGCAAAGCTGGAGTGCCTCTTTTTTTTCCTGTGAACCTGCAGTACAAGGGTTATCTTTTACCAATAAAAAGTGAAATTAAATTTATAAAATTTATCAGCCATGGTAAGAATTGCAATTTAAATTAAAGCAAGGCATTCATAATAAGCAAGGAGACAGGCATTTCACTGAACTTTTTGAGGAACTGCATGTAGAAATAGATGGGACAGAGCAGGGGAAATAAATTCTCTAGCTGTCAGAATGATAAATAAATACAAACATCTCCACAATGTCTGGGTGGCTTCAACACAGATGCTTCTAGTATAGTTTTATCCCCTTGGTACCTGGAAGCTCCATCAATGAAATGAAGGAAAGTTGGATCTATGAATGCTTCAGGACAGATTTTTTTACTAAAAAAATATATTTTCCATTACGTGTGTATGGAAAGGTTTCCTGGTCTCATTTTATTTTCTACCCAAGACTGGTTTGTTAAAACTGAAAGCGTGGTGATATGTGCAGTAGCTATAAAAGAACTGGCTATGGGTTAGCCCAGATGTGACTGCCTGACAGAATGTCTGCAACTAGCTGGTGCCAGCCAGCTGAGCAGTGCATTAACTAGTTGGATTAATAAGTGGTCCTTCATGCATTTATTTACCCAGAACTTTGGCCATGCCCCTAACATGTTAGCAGTCTTGCACTAGATGGTCACCCAGAAAGGGGGCTCCCATTTTGCAGATGATTTTGGCTGTGTCACTACAGGTTTGTCATCTGTTCACTTCACAGGTATTTGGAAATGGTGCAAGAGAACTAAATTTAAAATTGTTGTTCAGTTTCATTTAGATTAAACACTTGTACACATATATCTAATGGCTCTAGTTAGAGCCCTTTGTATCCAGTGGCAGAATGGATGGATTTCAGTCTCTTACACTGGAGAAATTCTGCTTGTATTAAAAATTAAGCATGCAGTCCATCAAGAACTTTGGCAAAAGTTTCCTACATCTTTGTCCTTAACAATCAAGCTACGGACTCAGCCAGATCCTCAGCCATTTTCAAGTTCCTTCTGCAGGACATTTTCCAGTTTATAGAAATAATTTACTAAGGTAGAAAAAAACTAGCTGCACAGCCTGAGATACTGAGGCACTCTCAAAGGTTAATGGACGAGCTGTGTTCGGCTAAATCTTACAGAATAACAAAATAAGCTCAGATTCCCCAAATCCTGTGTGAGTATCCACTTGCAGGCCACTGGCTTCCTAGCTTTGAGCAAAAATTCAACCAGAGATCCAGAAAACCCCTGAAAAAACAACAAGTTGGAGCAGGCACCTTTCCACAAAAGCAACAACTTTGACAAGTCAGAATATTCACTGGAAGAAAAAAAAAATGTATGTTGACAAAAAATTCTTGATCGCCCTAATTGGAAACTCTGGCCCGGGCTGTGAATCTCTCCTTCGGTATGCAATTATAATGGGTAGCACTCAACACAAAATCTAAACCAAAACTGAAAACACTCTGTGTCTTCTCAAGTTCTGCTGCTTGAATTAAATTATTAGAGCCTGCTGTAAAACAATAATGATTTCTACTGTCAAAAACAATGTTTCAAACAGATGTGAACCTCACAAAGCATGTGTGGAAAACGTGTGATCCACACACTAAGGTCACAGGAGCAATTTAGACGCCACATGTAAAATATGTGAAACACATGTGGAGGCATGAAGCAAATTCACATTTAGTTTGTCCTTTGGCAAGTATCAAGATCATAGGCTAAAAGAACAAAATCTCTCTAAGGCAATCTTTGTGCCTGTGAAACTTTCAATCTTTATAAAAGATTAACTTTTTATAAAAATTCCCGCAGGGCAGACTTCTTAACCCCTCAAATTATCCATTGCTAATGCTGCCTGATACGTCCTTAGTGATGGAAAATTCTTGTTACCCTCTTCTTTAATACCCACCAAAGCAAAAGGTTAACAGCCCTCTGCCATCTGCTGTTACACAGCTAATCCTCGGGTGGTCATGCCATTCTCTCCCATTGGGCTAGATCTGCCTTATCTGAATGTGTGAGAGAGTAACTCAGGGCACTGGGCAGTAGAAAAAAATCACAAGTTTACAAGTTGCTGAGATTGAGCTTAGTTAATGATAATACTACTGCTGAGGATTTGGCTCTGGGCAACATCTCACTTAAATTTGGTCTCAAAAGTTAGTCTTAAGCCAGCTGTCTAGACCCTGTTGCCAATTAAATGGGAGGTCTTTCCAAACTCCACTTACTCTTAGATGCAGCGTCCCCCCCACTGGAGATGCTTCGTTGACTGTGAAAGGGGGCCAAAAAGGTAACTGAGAGCAAAAATTGACCTTCCAGATAGCCAAAGTAAGATGGTAAAAGCCTTTGAATATACACCGTGCATGGGGGGACCCAAGTTGTAAGCTGATATGCCCTATCTTCTTCACAGAAGCACAAGACACAAACTTTGTTTCCAAGCAGAGACCTCATCAGTGGGCAAGTGTCCCCATTGCATGCGATCTGTGTGCAACCTCTTCAAGAGGAGTTTCTTGATGCAGCCTGTGCTCCCAGTAGGGAGAGCCTTGCCACTAGGCTCAGAGTAATCAGACTGTGAGGGGAGCCCCATGTGGAGTAACTTTTGGCTTTTCATACTCATTTTCTCTCCTTTCTGTCCCTAGAAATCCCATACTTTGGGAAACAGAAAGGTCTCCACCCGCCTCATCTTCTCAGCCACTTATTCATCACCTTGGATGCCCCACATGTGAGCTTGATGAAGTCGGAATTCACATAGCTGTGAAAAGCAGGTTCTGTCTTGAAACTCCTCTTTATGCAATGACCCCAGTGGAATGATTCGTGAGAATAAAGGCTTTTACATGGGAAAAAGTATCTGCACAATTTCTTTCATTGCCACTTTTTAGATGAATCAAAAAGGTAACTACAGCAGAGAAATGCTAGGGGGATAATATGTCTGTTCTGGGCCTAAGTGAAGACAATGGTAAGTTCCCCTTTGATTTTAAAAGAAGAGAGATAAAACATTTAAGGGAAAAATGCAACTTATTAACAAAGAATTTAAGTATAACTTTGATTTCGTATAGACTTACTCATACCCGCTGTTATCTGTCTCTCTCAGTTATACATCTTACAGTGCTGTACTTAGGGAAAAATTGTTTATGAAATATTCATGGCAAAACAAATAATGTCCATAAAAAATCAATTATGAAGTCAATATGATTTTTATTATTTTAATACGCATATCTGAGGTGCGGAGAGAAAAATAACTAAGCCCTCAGCAGACCATTATAAGCTAGATAAGGATTTACAATACAAGATACAGCACCCATAATGCTTGAAGGATGATGTCATGTCTTAATTATGTTAGCATTTAGTGGATATACATCAGCTTCACATCTTCAGATATTCAGAATTTACTGTGCCCTTTCTTTGACCCTGACTTTTTTTTTTAGGCAAGTGAAGTAGGGAGAACATATTCAAAGCAGATTTTCTTCCAACACTCATGAAGAGACTTCAGACAATAGGGGTTCAAGTGAGCTCTGGTTTTAGCTCTTTTCCCATCTCTGTTGTTTTCTAAGAGTTTAGGATTCCAAGGGGCTGGTGATTCTCATCTCTCCTCAAGGGTCTGATCCCACACTATCAACAGCCACATCATCATTGTTTTCTGTGGGTCTTGAGGGTGCTCAACACACCAAAAACTGGAGGACTGAAACTTGATGTTTTTTTTCACCCCAGATAGATGACAGCCTTCTATGACTCCGCAGGATCATTTCCAGGTTAAACAATACAGCATGTAAAGACCTGAAGGTTTGTTTCTAGAAAGAAGCTTGTTCCTTCCTTCCTGCATTATGCTGCAGGAATACACACATTTTCAAACTTGTGGTCACTACAGAACTAGATTTTTCCTTGTAAAGAGGGAACTTAGTCACTTTTGCCAGGTATAAGAAAAGGTGTGCTCTTTAGAATCACTTCATATAAAAAGGTGGTTTTTCTCAAAACAGGATTTTTGAGACAGCAAGCATAGGAAGGACCCTTAAAACAATAGCCAACATTTACTCTTAAATTTTATTTTTAAGAGCTTGGCTAAAAGCCCATTGAATTAGTCAACTCATGTTCAAGGAGATTAATGAAGTTTGGACAAGGGGCAAATATGTCTGAATGTCTTCCAGCAATTATATTTTTTTGGTTTTTGTTAATAGAGACAGATTTTCTTTCCAGAAAGGCTAAAGAATGACATATATAAAATGCAAATACAGCAATCCATTGTTCTGCAACTGATAAGACACATTCTCTGCCTTTGGATACAAATAATGGCAGCTAACACACATACCCAAATTTACACCCAGTGCAGAGGCAGAACCCATGACTTTTAATTCCAGTGAGTCCTAGCATCCCCTTCTAGATTAGCCCCCATAGAGTTTTCCTACAGAAAATCTCCACTTCTATTGTAATGGTTTGCACTCACAGAAGAGGAAGGAAAATCTGAGGGTGGGGGAGGGGGTGGGTGGAGGTTCTGCCTCCAAATGTTCCATAGGAAGATGGTGGAAAGTCAGAGGCTGTTATCTTGGCAGACACTCTGGCTCTCACGTGCCCCCCCATTCTATCCACTTTCCATTAAGTTTTGCTGGACAACAACATATGCTTCAGATCCATGTCACCCATTCCATTAGTCAATAGAGCTGCTTAGACGTGGAAAAGGAAAATATGCATATAAAACAACTGGGGTGAAGAAGGGGAAGGAAAAAAAAAAAGAATCTTACGATTCTTTCACCCTTCTCTACAGACCCACCTCTACGCTGGGATATGAGAGGCAAGAGCGCAAACAAATGTGCTTCCATTTTTTTTTTTCTTATTTTTTTAACCACACTGCAGTCCAAAAGCCAACCAAATGCAGTTTTAATAAAGGTACTCTGTATATTTCCAAATAGGTTCGTTTTGTATCCAGTGGAGGGGGGGGGGGGGGAGGGGGGGGAGGGTGACAACCTTGAAAAAAAGACTCCAAAGTGATTAACTCTGTGATAATGAAGTCCAGTTTTCTATGAAGCACATGTCACGGAGTGAATTGCTGCTTGCTTTGATTTGTGCTTGAAATGTGAGACATACTGATTCCCAGATGGCTGTTTCATTGTGCAGAAAAGCAGAGAAACATACATTTTTGTTAACTTGCATATCTTTTCATTTATTCATGTAATTGTGATATATATTCCATATTCCAGAATGAACCAGATGGTGAAGGGAAGGCTTAGAGTGCAGCCCCATTCCCATTCCCATTCTGTCTGCAACAAGCTCCTCACTATGCCAGGTGTCAACATTTGGCTGCTAAAAATTTTACTCTCTGGAACACACTGGGTGAAAGAATTCACAATCTCACATACTCGCTTCTTGATATGCATAGTAAATGCCCTGTCATGCTAATAAGAGTTGCAGGTACACATCAAGGGTGAAATGTGCACTCCTTAATATCAGCCACATCTGACTTTACCATGATAAGATTTCACCATAACATGTTAAAAAGCATTTCTAATAAATGAAGCTTTGCATACGGAAGATTGCAAGTTACATTTTCTGCAAAGTTCATGGGAATTCAGCCTGCACTCCTGTCTAACAATAATGGGAGTGGTGTGTGTAATTCCACCCACAGAGCCGGATTAACTAAAAGGATTTATTTCCAAGCAGTGAAACTGCTAAATTCTGGTACCAGCAGCAGGACTGTCTGCCAGCATCCTGTAAGCCTTTATTTCCCTAAGGCCCATACCATATGACATGTTTGGATGATGTTTAAACCTTCCCCTTGTGCATGTTCATCTTGTGTATTTTTATTGTTCTTTTAATTATCTGCACATATATATTAATTCCAGAAAGTACAAACAGGCACCACTGTCATTTCTCCACCACACTTTATATTATAACATCGCTCATGAATGCAAGTTACAAGTTTCCAGGCAGACATGCGGTTGATCTAAATTTGTGGGACAACAACATTCAGATATCTGCTTTCAATTTGTGTGCATGTTTCTCCCTGTTATTTTCTTTTTATGGTTGTATTAATTGTTACCAGAACTCTGCATGAAATGACGGAGGAACCAAACTCTGGAATGCAGCAGATCAGAAATGGCTGTTTCGCTTGCTGTTAAGTGAAATATGTTCAGTTAGTTTATTAGCTAAGGAGAGATTTCAGATTCAGACATGGAAGAAAAGACAAGAATCTTGATAAACTGGCAAATCCAGATGCCCGATGCCTATGTATTCACTTAATTGCTTGGAACCACATATAAATGTATAATTTCCAGAAGTACAGTCTCTGGAGAACAGTTGGGTTTTTTTGTTTGTTTGTTTTTTGAATCACTCTGCCTAGAAAGATTTCTGTATCAACAGAAAGAATGAATGGCTTTATCCACTTGGCTGGATATCAAAATGGAACCGTTCCATGAGTGGCCTGATCCCTTACTCACTGATTTCAGCAAGAATCTTTCCACTGAGTTCAATGGGCAGTGGTTTAGGCACTAATTATAGAGTGATAGAATAATAGACTAGTTTGGGTCGGAAGGGACCTTTAAAGGGCACCTGGTTCACACCCCCTTCAGTGAGAAGGGACGTCTTCAACTAGATCATGCTGCTCAGAGATCCATCCAACCTGAACTTGAATGTGTCCAGGAATGTGGATTTCTGGGAAACCTGTTCCAGTCTTTCACCACCAGGACTGTAAAAACATTCTTCCTTATAACTAGCATAAATCTACCATCTTTTACCTTAAACCGTAATCCCATGTCCTACTGCAACAGGCTCTACTAAACAGTTCATTCCCAGCTTTCTTATAAGTCTCCTTTAAGTAATGGAAGGCTGCTATAAAGTCTTCCCAGAGTATTCTCTTCTCCAAGCTGAATGGCCCCAAGTCTCTCAGCCTGTCTTCATAGGAGAGGTGTTCCAGCCCTCCGATCATTTCCTTGGCCCTCATCTGAACTTGCTCCAACAGTTCCATGTCTTTTCTGTGCTGGAGGCCCCAGAACTGGACACAGTACTCTGGGTGGGAGTCTCACCAGAGGAGAATAGAGCAATAGATTCACCTCCCTTGTCTGCTGATTGCCGTTTTGTTGTTTTGTTTTTTGTTTTTTTTTTGATACAGACCAGGATATGGCTGGCTTTCTGTGCTGCTAGTGCCTGCTGCCAGCTCATGTCCAGCTTTTCACCTACCATTATCCCCAGGTCCTTCTCAGCAGAGCTGCTCTCAAACCCTTCATACTCCAGCCTGTATTTGTGCTTCAGATTGCCCTGGCCCATGTGCAGAACATTGCATTTGGCCTTGTTAAGCCTTAGGAGGTTCACACAGGCCCACTTCTAATGCTTGTCCAGGCTCTTCTGGATATCATCCCATCTCTCAGGTGTGTCAGCCCCTCCAATCATCTTGGTGTCACCTGCAAACATGCCAAGGATGTACTTGAGCCCGGATTTGCTGAGGGTTTACTCGACGGCTGTTTTACCACTCCAGCACTACTCAACTGCAGAATCAATGGAGGCACTGAGGCTTATATCCAAGTCCCTGCGAAGCAGAACATTTTCATACTTATATGATTTTTTTACTAAAAAATAATCCTGTAATTAAGCAGCAGTGTAAGTTAATACACAAGTATGGTTAAGATAAGTAAATTTTATTCGAAAATTTGTGTTTCCCTGGTGCCACTGCCCCTCATTTTTTTAATGGTTTCCAGAGAGGTGAAGGTTTTTTAAGGATTTCATTCCAAGCAATATTAAACAGGTGCAGGTTATCTGAAATATAGATTATACAGCCTGAAATTCACACTGTACTCTTGAACATCTGCCTCAATCTCCCTTGGAGGTGACTGAAAGAATTTTGGTGAAAGCCTAGGTCTGAGACAGCCAAGGATGGGTTGTGGGCAGCATTTCAAGCAGTGGTCTTGAAATATGAGTCTTTCACTGGGGTTCTTCAGACAGAACCAGATCAGCATTAGGGAATCCAAAGGAAGGAATTGTGCTTCATCTTTTTATCCTGTATGGATCATACACCTGTCCCTTGCCCAGTTTAAGATATATAATTGGACAGGGCTGACAACAGGATCTCAGCATCAAGATTTATTTTTGCAGTGGCCTATAAGGTAGCTGCTATATCTAGACCATTTGTCTTCTGAGGAAGAAAACATGAGACTGATAAGTCACCTAATGACACATACCAGAGTACAGGTAGGAGTCTATGTTGCCTGAAGTCACTGCAGAAAGCTTCTGGCTATAGGTCTTAAATCCTACCTCTCTCCAGTGACTGTAAGGGACAGCTGAAGTATGAACCACAGAAATGTCATTAGGTGTTAGAAATATCCTTTACCAAGTATTTTTCATCAACTGCATCACTCCAGGAATACTGTCAGTCCCTGACCATTTGGAAGTTGTAGCCTAGAAGTCCAAATCACATGTCTCTTGCTTGTGACATTGACTCCTTTGTGTTGCAAATGCAAGCATCCAGCTAGCATTACTTCAGTGCAGAGTACATGTTTGTGCTTTACAACTATAGATAATGAAGATGAGGTGAGCATTTTGTCACCCTGACCTCATGATCTGATTCACAGTGAATGGGGATGCCAGGGAACCAATTAGTGACTCACCTTGAGCAATTCATAGGAAATTTTTATTTTAAAAGGAAAATAGAATTTACCCTTTTGATAAGAAAGTTATGAAGTCCATACCACAGAAAGGACAAGAATTCAGAAGAACATCTTACATTTTACTTAGGGAAGACTGTTCATCTAGTGAGGCTTTGCTCTGAATGTATTGTAAACCTACATTGCTACATATTCTTTCATCATACCTATGCAGAGTCCAAATGCAGCAAGTATTTGCATCCAGGCCACAGCTCAATCATTTTCTCTCTTAAATGACTGACAGCCTGATTGCATACAGGCAGCAGGCTGATAAAGCTCTGATAAGGGGCCATATGTTGCTAGGAGACAGGGCCTAATGGCATGGGGAGGTGTATGCAGGAGAGGTGATGGAGCTGGGGATCAGGACAGGGAATATAAAAAGAGGAAGCTCGTTTTGTTTTTATATCTGTAATATAACCAGTGCATAAAGGCCTCCTGTCTTTCACATTTATACAGGAGGAAGCTCTGTCTTCTATTCAAGTCCTGCTGTTCAAGAGCTGTTCAAACAGTTGAGGGAAAACTCAGTGCCGTGGTCTAGCAACTGCTCCGGTGGGTCAAGGGTTGGACTAGATGATCTCTGAGGTCTCTTCCAACCTGGCTAATTCTATGATTCTAAAACTCATGGCACCAAAAGTTGACAGTCTACACGATACAGGCAAGTAGCTGCAGTTTAAGGGGAAAAAAAAAACCCAAACAACTAACCAACCAATCAAACAAAAACTTCTTTTTTTTAAAATACACATTGAAAAACTCTACGTAAATATTGAGTTTTATACCCAGCTTACCTTGAAACAAATAAAAGCCTTTCAAGGGAACTGAAGGTGGCAGTCTTATGCATATAAGCATACAAAAGGAAGATGACTAGTGCAGTAAACAGCTATCCATGTGCCCTGGTTGACAGATGGACCAGCTGACTGAAAAAAAGAAAAATAATTAAAAAGGAGCTGTGATGGATGCTATAGCTAATTATCAGGGAGTCAAAAGACTTTTGTGATTGAGGTAGAAGAGTATTTGCCAGACGCAGATGCACAGCAATTGTCATTTAATTCTTGCTATTACCATTTAGAGAAGGGCAGCATAGTCCTGTGTAGAAGTAACACAAAACAAGGAGAGCCATAATACAAGAAAACAGAGGTGAAATTGAGCATTCTGAGAATGAAATACATACTGTACAGTTTTCATTCTTTTTGAGAGGGAAATGAGAAGAAAGAAATAGTCATCTCTCCGGGTTAAATCTTTGAAAGGACCTCTCTTTTCTGTTTCGTGTCTATTAAAAATGTATGGACCAGAACCCTACAAAATAGAAAAGTTTACTGCTTGCTGTACTTATAAGTTAGCATTACATTTGTGGCATTTTTCATTCCAAGCAGAAAAAAGTAAGCAAAAATAATAATAAAATGCAATGTAGAAAAACACATTAAAAAACCAGCACATACATGTGTTGCTGACCAGTGAGCTTGTTTTGTGGATCACTTTAGATAGGGGTGATGCAGTGTTTCTTTAGTGTTTCTTTAAAAATACAGATAGCAAAACTTAGGGGAGTAAGAAAACTGTGTCTATCCAGATAATAAAAGCAGGATCATATTACATGCCATGTGGAAGATAACTGTCTACATTCCAACCTAAGCTTTTAAGACCTTTTATTTTGTAAAAGTATGTTTGATAGAAGTATTGTAAAGCAAACATCAACAGAGGATCTTGTGGTTTGAAAAGAAGAATCATTAATATTAATTCAGGAAATCAACAAGAGATGTACTGAGCACACTGTTTATTGGAAAAAAAAAAAAAAAAAAAAAAAAGTGATAAGCCACTGTAGTGCCAGAAAGAGACAAGGCAAAGGCAACAATAATGACATGATTCAGGTATGTAAATGAAAACACTGCTGGCAAGAAAAAGAAAAGAAAAGAAAAGAGAAGCTGTTAAAAATACCCTCTTTTAGTACTTTCTACTAGTACTGTGCCTTTTGCAATGTGCCACTTTAGAAAAGCTGAGATCATAGCAGATCTCTGAATGTAGATCAGGTTTTATCAAAGCCTTTTGCTTTGTCTGTATGTTGAACAGAGAGTTGTATTTTAACAAATGCAGAAATAATGAGGGTTTCAGATTTCCAGCGTAAGCACAAAAAGACACACTCCACTCTAATATTTCAAAGCATTCAAGTTCACAACTGAGACAGAACTGAGGATAGTCAAAATTCCAACACGTAGCCATCAGGATTTCTGAAAGTAAGAAATCTCAGTCATATATCTTTCGTCTTTCCCACCCAAAGTAAAAGGAAAAAATTCTGCAGAAATTTAAAATTGGTCTGTAGGTATTATGCACACTTCCTTATATGTTGCAGATATGAACTGGCACTTCAAATTATATTTTAAAAGACCCTCAATCTATTTTAAACAAAGTTAAAATTTTGATTTATTTTTCAACATGACTGTATATATCATTTTACCAGAGGCCAGTACACCTATTCTAACAAACACATTTAGATATATTTGCATTATATTTCAATAGAAAGCCTAACATGATCATTCAAATATGTTGTTCCTTTGGGATTTTTTTTTCCCCTTTTCTTCCTCTTCCTGTGGCTGTCAAGTCACAAGTTAAAATAACAATGTTAAATATGGACAAATTTAACCTCTTGAGTTTTCATCAAGTCCTCTCTGCCTGTTTTGGCAATATTACTTCTCTCCTTATATAACTGCAATAGGTGCAAGTGCTCTGACTATGTCCAGTCTTGCCTTTCTCCTGCAAATTCTGGACTTTTTCCTCACCTCAAATAAACAAAAGTCATACTCACCATATTGTCTCCTATTTTACCTTGACCTCTTTAGTTTCAGGCTCTTGAAGATTGTTTCTTGCATGTCTGTTCTGGATTTCTCACTATAGTATTACTAACTATGTATGTTCTATACCCCTTCATTGTATTTATATAATAAGCAGTGGAGGAGAAGTTGGTCCATCAGCCAGTCCCTCAAGAAAGAAGTTTATATGTCAAATTGGATGAGGGCATCCAGTCTGAGTTAAATAAGCTCAGCATCAAGAGAATGCCACAGAAAAATGCACATTTCAAATTTTCTTAAAGTCCCTTGGAATCTTTTTTCCTTCATTCTGCCTTGCCTCTCCTGCTAATAAGCTTCAACTTGCAACAACCTTCTCTTTTACCAGCAGCTTCTAAACTGACATTTTTTTACACTGAAAAGCTCTCCCCACAGTAATTTCCACTTAGGATATGTAAAAGATCTTTATACCTGAACAAAAAGATCTATCTATCTGTCTATCTAATTATGTGTGAAAAAATATGCAAACTCTACATACACAAAAATCAAATTGACTGCTCATGGTGACCAAGAACAGATGTGGTCAGTCTGTTCTTTAAGCTGCTGTTATTGTTTTGATGTCATTCTGCAACAAGAGTAATAAGTGATGTGCTTTACCCAATGTAGAAATGAAGCACATTTTGCAAGAGCCCCATGATCATGATCTTTAGAGATTTTTCATTATTATTGTTTTTACACCATTTGGAAAGTGAACACTACACTAATTGTTCCATACCTGTTAAAAAAAAAAAAATTAAATCCAGTTCTAGACAACATTTCAGTAATACTACTTCTACTACTGAATGTCACTATTCTCCTTACTGAGCTGCTTTGTACATTCTGAGGACATCTGGGACATATTTAAAGGGTAAAAGTCCAAAATATTCCATGAGATGACTCAACCAGAGAACTAATACTGATAGGCTGGCCAGAAATTGTGGCATATAAAAATGTCTTGCTGACAGGGCTCAGTGTAACTGACTCTTAACAATAGGTTTTGGGAGAAAGAACTGAAGTGGAATTCAAGATAAAAAAGAGATTCAGAAGTCTTGGACAGGCATGTTCTTTTAGCATTTTTTTCTTGAGATTTTCACCATTGCACCCTGTCTAGACTAAGTTTTATACAATTATTTTATCAGAGCATCCACCACTCTGTAAGTCATGGAGCAATGAAGACATGAAGAAAAAAACATAAAAATTCAGGGAAAGCCATGAGAAGACCAGAATGCTGTCTGTGAAAGTGCAGATGTATTTCTAATCCAAACATGGAAATTTTTTTCCTATTGTTT
Source organism: Calypte anna (assembly GCF_003957555.1). NCBI lineage: Eukaryota > Metazoa > Chordata > Aves > Apodiformes > Trochilidae > Calypte > Calypte anna. The sequence continues at coordinate 121,688,458 of NC_044245.1, forward strand.
AAGTAATTGTGTCTTCTCATGTGGAATACTGTGCGTGGTTCTAATAACCCATGTTAAGAAAAGATTAATTTAATTGTAACAGCTACACATGGCAGGAGCTGAAGTGATTAGGGGAATAGGGACCCTATTTTATAAGTTACACTCATGTGGGGGTATAAGGTTTTTTCCACAGTATTAACAGAAGTATATACCAGCAAGATTTTTGCACAAGGCTTTGAGGACTGTGTCTTATTAGAATGAACTCAAATGAAACCCACAATTGGAAGGAAGAAATGGGAAACAGCTACAAGGGACAAGAGGGAAGGGGTGCCTCCTAGAGACAGACCAAGAGAATAAATGTCAGGGAGCAAAATAAAGTGTTTAAGATAGAGGAAAATGTTGGTGTTAGAAGATACACATATAAAGTGCCTCCAAATGAAGGCAAACCATCAAAATGACTGGTACAACAAAGCAATAGTCTCACTGAGCAGTAAGAACCCTTGCAATCTCACATCCTGTGCTTTACATCACTCAAAAAGATCTGGCAATATTTTACATAGTCTCTTTTGGGCTTTCAAATTATACTTTATCCTAGTAAAAAAGTTAAAAAAAAAAACAAAACCAAAACAAAACTTTAAAAAAAGGCAAAAAGCACACAGTTGCTACCACTTTGCCTGGCCAAGATGTCATTCATTTTCATTGTCATTCTCTTATTTCTCCTTTTAATGATATCCAGGAAAAGTATGAGCTGTGGTTATGGAATCTGATTAACCACTTAGCACAAACACAAGAACTTTACTGGGATAATATTTGCTTTTCCATGTGTTGAGTACTCTACAACACAGACATCCAGTTGTCACTCATCATAAATCTACAAATGCACAGCTACCATACTGCATGGACTTCCTCAAAGTTTCAGTTATAAATTAAACTTTTATTGGTGCATCTCTTTTCCCATCAAGCAAAACAATTACAGAGCAGATTGAGAACTGCCAGGATACCACTTGAGCATTAACTTGGTAGCTGCCTCCCCACTGTGCTGGCCCTGTTTTCACTCTTCCTCCTACTCGATAGTCTTGCAGCAAGAAAGTCAACAGCTGTGGCCAAAGGCAAGGCAAGTTTGGCAGTTGCAGTACCCAGATGACAATCTTTGGTGCATCACTTTCCAATAGTAGCAGCAGTGACATCTGGATTTATTGACAGCTCAAGGGTTTCTCTCTTGGCTGGATTCCCTCCCAGCAGCTGTGGAACTGTCTCTATCCCTGTCCTGAGGTTGAGCTGTGGTGGGGATAATAGGGTTCCCTCATCCTGCTGTGATTATGAGATTCCTTATTATGTACCTCTAATCAGTCTTGCTCCTCAATCACATCACATTGAGCTAAAAAAAAAACAAAAAAAATTTCCATTTAATTGACCATTTTTCTAGAATGGTCTCTTCTCAGCCCTTCAGACACGCTGCCCACTTATGCACTGTATTGCTTCTGATTACAGGAAAAATTTCAAATTCCCTAACAGACTATTTCAGTGGGTGGTTCTTTTTCCAGAGTCTAGTTGTACAAGCAGTCTCTCTTTCAAAACACCAGCATACACTATCCCAAACTAAAAATCTGCTCTGTCACAGATGACCATTACGACTGCATCAACATGCAAGAGTTGGGAGCTGGGTAGATTTTTGTCTTAAATATGATGGTTACTCACCTCTGGGCTATTGGATACCACTGACTGATAGGAGAGGATGTGGAATAAGAGGGGATTGTAAATTCTTTTCACAAGTTGCTACTAGACAGGGAGAGGGGACTAGTATACAGTACAGCAGCAGTTTGGGCTGAAGGAAGGAGTCTTCATGCAGGCTGGCTTCTCATCCCAGTCCAATCTCTGCAACAGTCATGCATGAAACACAGAGAGGTGTTGAGGGAAGCAGGTGAGGATTTCCTGAGGATTTCAGTTTGAGGATTTCTTCTTTTTGGAAGAAAAGTTAAAGCCAGGTTTTTGGGGAAGACCTCAGGAGAAACAGGGAGAATGACTAAGGAAGAGGGAAAAAATTATGCCAGCCTTGTAGTGCAGACCATTTTAAGGCTCCTTGCTTTTTTTAAAAAACAAAACACAAGAAAAATCCTCACATTAGTTTCTACCTTTTTGCTGTGTGGGAATTAAGCTAGGATTCGTATTACACCAGCCACAGTCTGGGGGCTAAAACCCTGCTCAGAGCTTTAGAAATTTAAAGATTAAAAACTTCAGAGTTTATAAGTGTTGAGAACTTCCAGGGCTCTCCTATCCCTACAAATAACTACTTGGCAATAATTTGGTGAACCCAGTAGTACAGTTGTGACCTCAAATGCTGTGTTAAACAAGGAACTTTCCTGCCCATATGTTATAATTCTCTCACACAGGGTAAATGTTTCGTTCAGAAACATCTGATCGCTATGGGAAGTAAAGCCAGTATGGCAGTAAAGCCAGACAAAACTCTGAGGCTTACTAAAGCTGGAAATCTAGACTTAGAATTCTACACAAAATATAAATTATTAGCACTACAGTGAATCATATATCATAACATAAATTAATAATATATTACTTAGTGAAATGCTAAGTGTGATTTTTAATACTTTGTGACAGATTTTCGAATTTATGAACTGTCTATTGAATTTAAAAGTCCTTCCATTTCTTTCTTCTCTATCATATATTAAAGTCTCCTTTTATTTGATTCTCGTAATCCTTCATTTATTAACAATAGCACTCTTTCTCTTTTCTATTATTGCTTTTGGATTCTTTTTCTTTCTTTGTTTTATTTTCCTTTTACTTTTCAAGTTTCTTGAGATTTGATTTTCACTATAAAAATATGTAAGAATTACACCCAAATGTTTTCTGTCCTTCTAACCATGTATATAATATCTTACATGAATATATTAAACTCAAAAATGTCGCTCTTAGAGTGATCCATAATTAATTTGTAATAATCATAAGGCAAATAATATCTATAACCTGTAGTAGGAAAAATATGGTAGCTTTTCTTTTTAGATCTCTTTCTTCTCTACTGGCTTTACTGCCTAGTAATTAGTATCATGTGGAATCCAGATAGAGATAATCCTCAGTAGAACTGTTTTTGCCTGCCAGATACTTACTGCACAAACATTTATATATGCATCTACATTGATCAAAATTTCCTGAATCTCTGCTAAATTGAAACTCAGGTCAAAAAGTACAAGGCTAGCATTAAAAAAAAAAAACAAAACAAAAACCAAAAACCAACCATGCCACAAACAAGCAAACTAAAAAAAAACAGAAATAAAAAAAAAAGCAAAAGAAAAGAAATTTAAAAAAAAAAAAAGAAGTTATTTTCCTTGTAATTATATTCCTTTGTGGAAATGTAAATTCCCATAATCAAAACTGTACATAATTGCCTGTTAGCTGCCTTAAGCATGCTACTTTGTGTTTATCATATGAAGTCCCAGTCCCTTTATGGCACAGTTACCCTTGGGAAGGTCCATAAATAACTTGGGTTTTCAGAACTCATTTTTCTGACTGTATGATCACCATACATGAAACAGAACCTTTCCTACATATCTTTGTTGTATTTTTTTCTGCTTAGACCACAGTGTTTATCCGTAGGGTTTTGCACAAGAATTTAAATTGGAGAAGATTTGACCCGGGGTGCAGCTCTGCAACCTACGCGTTATTTAGCAGCTCACTGTAGTAGCAAGAGTTGTATGTGGGATTCTGTAGATCCTTTGGGATACCTAACACCAGTAAAGCCAAGTCAAGCAACCAGTCACCACTTAATTGTTCTGCACATCCTCTCTGATCTAACATAGCCAATCAGGTTGAGAGAGGAGAAGCTTTTGTAATGCAAGTGAAGTGAATGATCACATCAAGGGGGTCATCTGAGCTGTATTCCGTGCTGGTAAATATTTCTCCTACTTCCCTTGAAAGTAGAAGAGAACAAATGATATCCACAATACCACTAAAATCAGTGGTTTGCAAAACTCCATGTGTTTTATGTGCATGTCAACATACAGAGTAGAGCAGAGATTTGCAAGACATTGAAGGAATTACTCTATTGTGAAGCACTTGAATACATTTTAGCACCTGAGCTTCAGCAAGTGACTGCTCCTTTTAAGTCTCTGGTGCTTCTGGGTGCTAATTTTTAATATGGGTATTAAGAGAGTGATTTTTCTCTTTATTGTTTAACTGGAAAAGTTGTTGAGAGGATTGAGATCTTGAGAGGATTCCTAGGGAAAAGCCTGAAAACTGAGATACTTTTCATTGATAAAACAGGTTCTAAATACTGAGTGGCTGACACATTCTGCTGCTGAAATCCTAGAGTTCTGTCCTGATACCAAAGAGCAGTTCAATCTACAAATTCATTCAGGCTTTGGACCCTACATTGAGTCTTCCAGCAATGGTGTCAGCTGTGATCTGAACACCTGTCTGTTAGAAAATACACTGAGACCACAAACTCATTTCATACAGATCACTGAAAAGACATTAGATGGCAATAATTGCTGTTGCTTCCAACCTGGATTAGATTTGAACCAACAACCTAGGCTTCATATTCTATTACAGGTCCCCTGAGCTGTTCACTACCTTTGAATTCTTTCTCTGATACTGTGCTATGTACTCTTGAAGTAATATATCAGATTCCTGATTCTGCACACAAAGGAATGAGAATTCATATGAATAATTCTTCAGTGGATTTGTATCCAAAAACATATAACAGAAAGAAACCAGCTATTTTAAGAACATATAGATTCTCCTCCTAGAAAATAAAAATCAATTATACCCTGTCTCAGGCTAGGATCTTTTGTAAGGCCTCTTCTCCCACCAAGGAAAAGTTTAGGTTTGTATTATTTGCATATGCAGCACACACAGTGCAGACCTAAGTAATTGCAAGGCTACAGAGTTTCAGGACAGGATACTGAGTGGGACTAAATCCTCTCTTGGAGTAAATCATCTTCTGAAATAGACGAATATACACCAGTATCAGCAAGGAATAAAAAATACAAATTATTGAGATATATAATTTCAGAAGGCGTATTGGTTAAAAATATACATATTGCCATAAGCAATACCAGCAAAGATTTTGCATAAAGATATGAACGAGATCAAATAGCCATTATAAAAGACTATTTTATAACTCTGCTGTATATTCTATTTTAAGGGTAAATATTTGACCTCCTAGTAAATTGGGACTATGACAAACAGCATTTTTTTTTCTTATAATTTATCAGCTAAACCACAGTGGGTTTAGCAGTGTTTGAGCCTGCATTACATCTACACACACGGAAATCAGGAATAAGATACATTTATTTCAAAGGTGTGCATCATCAAATGTCTCTTTTTAGTTTTTAAAAAAGAAAGAAACAAACAAAAACACAACAGGAAAATCAAAACCCTGAGTCCTTGGTAATGCTTTCTATATAATGCTGTGTTTAACTGAGAGTTCATGTTTACAGCTCAGTTGTAAAAAACTGAGAAAATAGAGCTTTGTTACCTAGACACTGATGAAACTCTAAATAGCATTGCAGGCAGAGCTGTATAATGAGTACATATTAAAATGTCTTGGGTGTCTTTTGAGAGTGCAGAACATTACTTGTTACTCTGACCACAAATGTATAACAATTGTGGTTTTGTAAAATAAGTTGAAACCTCCTGCAGTCTAAAATATAGAACAATGACGATAACTAATTTGAATCAACGAGGTTGCACGTGGCATGTCACAGTGGGATTCCTAATGATCTTCTACAAGGATTCTGTTTATCTAAGGCTCCCATTTTCTGTCTTGTGATGTGTGGATGGGAACTATGCTGAAAATAATATGAGGCTAATTACCAGCCTTGTCAATGGCAATTCACATACAATGATAAAGTGTATTTCTAAAAAACAAAAAAAGAAATTTTAAAAAAGTTAAATTAAGCCACACATCCTTTCAGTAATAATGGCACTGAAACTAATGACAGTTTCATCCTCTGCTCATGGTTTCTTCGTTTCCAACAGCATTTTTCAAAGTGAATGTCAGCAAAAGCAAAGGTGAGATTAAAATTAAGGAGGGAAAAAAAAAAAAAAAAGGACAAAAAACACAGATTAGAGCCCTTAAAAAGGGTCTGTCACAACACCATAATCTTCAGCATTTGTTCAGACCAAAAATAAGAGAAAGGATATAGGAAAGGTTTGGGGGAAGGCTATTTATCTTATCTGTCCTTTTCTTATAAAGCTCCTCTCTTTTTTTCCTTACTGCATGTATTCTGTGAAAATGCAAAAGAATATTGTTAAGGTCATGTGCTGTAGACACAATTTCGGGTTCAAAAAAACTATTTGTCATTACACTGTCATATAATTAATCAACATATTTTTTTCAACCAAGTTTGAAAGCTATACAGCAATTTAAAGGAAAACTGTAACTCTTAAATCCCAATACTCCTTTTACAAGCACTAAATAGCCAAGACTATCAAATGGGAAAAGAAAAAATATTTAGCAAACTGACAAAGGGTGATATATATTGTTTTAAATTCCCATATAATGTTCTCTGTCCTTATAAACCTTTTAATCCTTCCAGTTTAAATACACACAAGTCATCCAGTGCCATTTACTATGCAAATGCTAAGGCACACAGTTAGTAACAAGTCAAAACTATTCTCACCTTATTGACTTGCTTTCTCTGTTGGTTTCTTTTGTGATACATGACTTGGAGAAAGGGGAAAATGTTACTTTTCTGCTAATTGCATGTGTTTTTTCATCAGTGTCTTGTACATACAATTGCAGATAAAAGTGTGTGGATACACCTCCCTTTCTGATAGGCATTCTGTCTACTGCTGCACACAGATGCACATACATATATGCATATGAAGCTTTTCTAGGTAAAAAAGGTATCAGTAGGTCAGAAAACTAGGTATGTATGAATTATGACAGAATAGTGTGTCAATTGTTGTACCCTTTTTGGTGTAATGGAAAGCATTAGACCCAAAGCTGTATTACAAGCATTAGAGCATCTACCTTCTTGATACGCTATTGAATTAAAGGAGCTTCTTTTATAGTCATTGGTTCTGTAGCATAAGTGAATTTAGTGACAAAACAAAACAAGAGATAGAGCAATTGAAGCAGATGTTCCATGAAACTCTTACTATACAAAACACAAGGGTCTGGCATATAGCTCATCAGTAAAACATGAGAATGTACTTGAGTAGAAAAAATCACAATCTGGTACCCACAGGCTATTGCCTGCATCTCATGTAAACTGATAAATTAAAGATGCTGCACCATTTTTCCTTGTCTTTCCTTTGTCAAATGCAATCATTTAAACATGCATTTTGGAACTGGAAAACTTAAAAACTAAGCAAACATACCAACATATACCTAGTTTGCTGAAGCACAGCCTTCTACAGACATTAGATTTTTTCTTATCATCTCTGTGTGTATGTTTTTTTAAATCTGAAATAATATTGTTCAATTTGCTTGAGGATTTGCACTTGCAAAAGCAAAATTGAAAGTCTGTCCACTCTACCCCTTCTGTCCTTATTGGTAATAGTAAGAGATTGTTTTTATTAGGGATTCTGCAGATTAAAAGATCCATTCAGGATCACTTTGTAAGGAAGCATTTTTAAAATTATGCAGGTATTAAAAATGCCCACCTAGAAACAGTAAGAAAAAAAGTTTGTCATGCTATGTTCCCAAAGTCAAAATAATCAAATAAAGAAAGCAAACTCCCCCCAGAAATTCTGATAGACTGGAAAACAATGTAGTGAAAGTATTCGAGTGCTCAATAGTGAAGTATAAACACAATTTATGGTTTCTGAAAACTTGATTATATTTACACACACAAAATCTCACCAAGTCTAGGACAGGTTAGTATTCTGTGCTGACAGAGGTCACACTTAACAACCACAGACAAGAAACATGCAGCCTCAATTTTGTAAATGTTGAATATTTTTCTATAGTAAAAATAATACTAAATATAGATAAACAGGCTTTGCTTTTTAAAAGCAAATTTTTTTTAATCATTCTTCTTGTCTGTTCTTTAGTCCTTGGGATTGTAGCTTGTGTGAGTGTGTTTTATGAATGCTTAATATTCTTTCCTTACTCATCTCAAGCAATCTGATGCTAAGTGGGACAAAATGCAAACAGAGCATCGCCCGTTAAAATTTTAATGCCACATCACAATTTACTAATGGAGCTATCAGAATTGCAAAACAGTGCAACTTCACTGAAACTAATAATAAATCAGGTGCTAAGAGCAGCACCTCCTGCGAGTAGTGGATTCCAGCCAAGCAATGGGAGACTTACAAGGACAATTGGTTCTTTTAATTTAAATGCTTAGCACTGTCTTCTCAAAGTGCTTAAAAATGAACAGGCTACAACAATTCTTTACAGTTTATGGCATGATTTTAACTTGGGCATAATCTCATATCATAACTGTATTAAAAGCCAGGAGAGAAACGTAACTTGAAATAAGTACTGTAGCTTTCATTGCAGTATTGGGCAGAATTACAGTGAAATAATTTGCACACACATATATATAAGATGCCAAATGCCCTGCCATTTGTTTTATTCTTCTATGCTTTTACTCTTATTATTGACATTACTAAAGAGGACATTAAAGAATCTTCCCTGATACTGATTGAAGATACTTCCCTGAGTAATGCAAACAAACATGTATCTGCTTCCTTAACAGGCAGATTGTGAGAGGTATTTCAGGCAGATGACTTTATCTTTTGCCAGTTTGGTGGAGACTGTAATTAGACTGTGTGCTCACCACTGAAGAAAAAAGCAATCATGTCCTAAGAATTCTCAAGTTCTCAGAAAACGGTCCAGAAGTTTCTCAACCTTCTGAAGATTACAAAAACATTATAAAGGCACTAGAATCCTTTTAAAGTGCAGTTATATCTGCATGAAGAGTGAAATAAGCTCTTCCTAAAATCTCATTCTCAATGTCATTCTTGACTCCATACCCTCAATGTCAAGATGGCTTTGAGTGTTTATTTTGATGGAGCTATGGCATTTAGATTTGTTGTAGCCTTCGGCTCTCACTGTAAAGGCAATGATATTTTCACTCCGTGCTTGCCTAAGTGGATTAGGCTCTGCATTGAGACACATAACTTATGAGCCAGGGCCTCTGCATCACAGGGTCTTAGAGCTTGCTCTTTCAGGGTGAAAGCAGCAGCAGCAGAAGCCATCCCCCAGCCATGACTTCTTCAAGGATAATCATGCAGCTCCTCCCTGCCATGCCACCCACACATCTGCTCAATGCTTTCACTCATATGGGACTTGGATTTGGTGTTCGTTTGAATGAGAGGCACTGCTGCTAATCCTTGCTTAGCTGCAGTCCATTTTCCTCATGGTTACACTGCAGATAAAACTCATAAAACCACGAGCACCTACTACTATCTGCCAGAGGTGTTTGGAGGGATTAGAGCCTCTCACACCCACATTTTGCAGCCACTGACTGCTCTTGCTCCTTATTCCTATGGAATAACACTCATTCACTTAGTAGTAGGAAGTGATTGTTTAAGTAGAAAGCACTTAGACAATATAGTGCTCTTAAAACTCACGTTTTGAGTATGACATTTTGCAAGAAGGTGTTTCTATAGCATACAGACATGGCTTTCTGAAAGACTCTTTCAAGACAATTGTGGTAACGATTAAATCCCCAAAATACCACATCACAGAAGTAACCTCCTACCAGAATGGGACTTCTCAGTTTCCATGACTAGAAGCAAATCGCCAACAACACACAACTGTTTTCATTTTAACTGTGAGAGTGTAGTGGGTTACATATGTGAGTGCTTGTTATCTTTGAGGGCCTGGGCCTAAGTCATGGTTGGGTTATAAATAAGAATATGTTCTATGGCCTGATCTAAGTCTTCAGCTATCCATTTCACAAAACAATCACAGTCTGACATGGTGAGCAATCTCTGCTCAAGGCCCATAACTAGAATAGCAAGGGTGCTGCAGGTCAGAACTGAGATGTATTGAAAGGGATGTGTGGAGAAGCTTAGTCCCTCACTTTCATGAGCACTAAATTCACTCAAGATTTTAATAATAAAAAATGCAGGGTTGTCTGACAACATTCATTTTTTTTTCATGAGCCTGTCTTCTCAAATTCCCTGCCTAATGCTGCACATAGTGACACAGCTCGTGTCACTCATGACAGCATTTACCTGCATTGCAACAACATGACTTGCTGTCAGCCTTAAATGTTTGACAAACTGCTCTCTTTTTCTCTTTTTCTTTTTTTTTTTTTTCTGTCCCAAAAATAAACACATAAATAACATAAAGTTAGGGAAAACTGATTTGTTCGTTTTTTCTTAAAGGATTAGCATGAGGGCTGTCTGCTTTGCAGTTATGGATGCATATAGCAGATGACCATGCTGTTGACCAAAACATGTTAAAGGACTCCTAGAAGATTTATTACTAGCTGACTCCTTTCCTCCATTTCCTTCCACCATCTATTTGTTCTGCACTCAAAATGTGTGCAGGTACTTCTCCTGTAAAGAGTAGGAACACATGCTATACATAATATGTGTACAATAAAAATGAGGAAGAAAATTACTGAAATGACACCTGCAGAATAAATAAAATACTGTGAATAATGAAACAAATTTATCTTCTTGTGGAACCTGACATAAGAAACGTGAAAAGTGGATGTTTCCCTCTAGGAACTTATGTCACCAAAACCAAAACAAGTTTCATTAAATGCCATTGGTTTTATTCAGCCCCTTTTGTAATAATAAAAGCATACAGGGTTGTAGCCATCAGGTGAAATGTGCTGTTGATAACAATATCAAATATGCTGATTGATATATCCCAATATAATTTCTGAATGCTTTCCTTTGTTAGCTGGTATGGTGAGAGCTCTCCCACTTGTTTTAGTCTCCTGTGGTTACCAAGAAGATATGTGCTGGACACAAAGGAATTTGTGATGATCTCATTTCTTCCTTTGGAGGTAATGCTGGGCTCTTCAAGTAGCTTGCTGTTAAACAAGACTTCACATCTTTACTCCAGGAGACAGGCATTCTCACTTTCATGTTATTTCCTGCATCTTACAGCTTTAATGTGCTTCCTTGAATACAACCACCTACAGAAACTGTTATGTTTATTTAATCAGCTTGGCTATAAAACTGGATTGCTAGTGAGCATAAATTGGCACCACCTCATCTCAAAGAAAGACAAGCTGAGAATTTTCTGGACTAAGGAGGACTGTTCCATTTGAGTTTGGAATGGCAGGAACAGGACTGCCATTAACATTAATCTAATTTGCCTGCAGAAAAATTAGTTGTGCATTTCAGACCTAAAAATTTGAATATAGGGAAAGGGGATCCAATATCTCTGAAAGTTAATTATTAATAGCTTCAACTTCCCTTGAATAATACTGAATGACCATTTGGTTGTAAGTAACACGGGAGCAGAATCACTGGCTCGACTTTCTTTCATTTCTATAAATACACTGTTTATTGTACTCACTCAATCAGTAATTTCTTTTGGCTAAAAAATGGAAAAGTGGATTTGAGCTCAGTTCTCAAACTCCATATTTATTTGCAATTAATGGTTTGGCCAGCTTTACAACCACATGTGCATATATACCAAAAATCAACATAGCACAAATATACACATAAACCTGGAGAACACAATGCCCGGGTTGCAGGGTTTTTTTAGTTGGGTCCTGTTTAACATGTAATCTATTTTATCTGTTCCCTTGCAAGCGGGCTTGTTTGAAAATAATTTCAGGTAAAAATGTTGTGTTATTTCATGAGCTTTTCTATATTTTTTGCTCTGGAATTGCAGATGCCTAAGGTTCTTTTTTACAATAAAACAACTTTGAATAAAATCCCATTTTCTAAACTGCTGGTTAGGCAGAGGAGAAAGCATAGGTTTGACCCATAAAAGCAGGAACTGCAGCACAGTTCAGCTTTTCCCCTAATTCATCTGTGTTTCAGAAGATCTGTACAATGTATCTTCTGCCAGGCCAAGAACATATTCATAGCTGAAGAAAGAAGCAATGCCAGAACAGCAGATATTGGATGAGACATGAAACTGTCAAATCAGTGACCCTGGATTTGGCTTTTGTCCTTGCCAAATTCTTAGTGATTATGTATGTTCCCTCACAACATGTTTAGCTTTCGTTCACTGGAACATCGGAGCTCATTTCAGGCTTCATAACAGGATGTCATAAACTGTGCTACACTGGAGAAAAATTCCTCCTGCTTTCAGTTGTCTGTGCTGGGATCACTCAAAAGCAGCTGGAATGCCTGATTAATCACATGATGGGGCCTCACATGTGGTTCCTTAGAAGCAGACACTAATAATAGCTCGATATTATAAATACAAGAGTGCTGCTTTGCCCATTGGCTTAATCACATGGATTGCTTGATAGTGACCGTCAAGTGCAGATCGTGGCATCTGGAGTATCCACAGTTAAAACTACTCTAAGCACATGATGACACCTTGGGAGATTGACTACAAAATGCAATCTTCCATTTCAGTTGTTCATTCTAGTCAAGTCAGCCAGAATGGGATCTGCCTACTTACACAGCTGAAAGTATTCTTCAGAAGCACTCATTCAGCACAGTGGGACAAAGAAGAGATGTTTAGTAATTTAAAGGCTACACTAATTTAAATTCCAATGAGTCCTTGGACCTGCTTAGCTACATGTCTACAGGGTGAATAATTTTACTTTGAATATTTATACTTTGCTTTTCCTCAGAACTAACATACAACTCTTCCTGTGAAAAATAGAAGAGCACAAAGGATGGAATTATAATCTTTTTCTTTACTTTAAAAACTAGTGTCAGCTCAATATATTTCTGTTTCTCCACTATGCCCTGATTTTTTCTCAGCTTTCAAAACCATACATTTGCTGAGCAAAATAAGGGAATAGTATAAGTGTAAAACATTGAGTTAAGTTTCAGCACTGGTTTTGTTAGCTAGAAAGCACCTGCTTCTTCAGGAAAGACTTGAGACAATGATACAAATGCCAGTAATGGCAGCAGACAGCTTTGCTAATAACAGTCATTTCATGTAGGATTCATGCTTTTATTAATATCCTTTTTTCAGACCTGAAGTGCAGAAGGTCTCTGACAAAGTCACACTATGGCCCATAAATCTGCTTGTGGAGTGTCTGTGTCAACCAGTCTGAAAAAAAAAACAAAACCAAACCAAACCAAACAAACAAAAACCAAACCCCAAAACCAAAACAAAAAAACCCAGACAAGCAAACAAACAAAAACCAAGAGCACAATGAACAATAAATGGAGAATACTCCAGTAGTACAAGAATACTACAATACATTGCCATGGAAAACTCAGCCCACCTGAAGATGTCTCTATCTCCTGTTTTAATTCAGAATATACAAGTTGTACCTCATGTTGTACCTCTATCCCACCTCGATTTGATGTAGAAAATACTACCTTTGGTAAAAGGTACAGAAGTTTATTCTTGGAAAGCTCAGTGAATGTGCTTTCAGGTTCTGAAGAGTAGTGACTCTCACACATGGTCTCCAGCTGCCAGTGTAATAAATATCAACACTAGGGCATGCAAAGGCACATGGCACATTCTGTCTTATAGACGTACACCTTCAACAGTCAAGAATCTTTTCTCTTCCCTTAACTTATTAGTTATCATTCTCAGTAGTCAAAATCCTTCATATACTTATTGTTTAGCCAATACCACAGCAGAGAAGATCCAGTACAGCATCCTTTCATTAACAAGGTAACCAAATGCCTCTGCCTATCAAAAGAAATGCTAACAAACTCCAGTGCAGGCAGTAACAAACTTCCCAAAAGGAGAAAACTTCTTTCTAAAGTCAAAGCAGGAAGGCCCTGTCTCATCTAGCATCACAACGGAGGGAGGGAGCCCCAAGGGTTTGAACTCTTGATTATCTTTAGCATTAGATAGTGGAGTGCTCTCATGTATTTCTTTACTTGTTACTTGTGCAATACTGAGCATCCTCTGGGTTATACTATATCCTTTATAATAACCTATGCAATATTATCCCATGTTCTGCTGAAAGATAATAAATTTTTAAAATACACTTACTGAACATATTGTGTTTCTGTTTGTTTGTTTGTAACTGGAAAAATAAATATTGGGTCCTGATTTTTTTTCTCTGACCAATCCATTATTTGATTTTGACATGAACTGTCATGTTCTCTCATCTTCTTTTCTTTCCCTAAACATAACAGCACTTGTCATTTTCGTCTTTGACATTCAGATCTTTCCAAAATTCTGATCATTATTGCTACTTGTTTTTGGACTGATTCAATTTCTTCTTTTTCTTTCTTTTTTTTCTTTTTTTTTTCTTCATATAAGGTAGCCAGAAATGAGCAAGGCATTCAAAGGAGCAAGGGAACTAGAAACCATCACTGCATATAAACACACAGTATTCTGTGTGCGGGCGTACGTGTAGGCCTGTGGATTAGGTGAACCTGAATTTCCTGTGAAAGACAAAAGTAGGATGTTGAATCCACAAGAAGGAAGAGATCTCAAGCAATCATTTTCACAGATATGAAAAAGGACAATAAACATTTCATCCATGAAGAAAGTTTCTGTAATTTCAGCTATGGATCAATATTGCACCTTGGTATAAACAGAGGCATTGTAAATGGAGAAGCAAGCATGTGATTACATGGCTGCTGTTTTCTCTGGGTGCTTGTGAACCAAGATGCCTGCCACCTGAAATACATTTATGAAAAGATTTCTGAGGAGGGCCACTGGAGAGAAAGAATTCACATTCAGTCTGCTGACAAAAGGAGACAAGGCAGTTAAACTCAGTTAGCCATAATATGATATAGTGGTCAAAAATTTGAATATCAATTGTATAAGCATGTGGGGTTTTTTCCCAGTTACGCACCTGCAAGAGGCTCAGAAAAGAGGCAAAGATCCACCTATAGGATTGAAACAAAAGTGATCCAGTAGCTGAATTCCAGCACAGGAAAAGGGTTTTCTCAACAACCTTAGAATGTAAGTCAAGTGTAGAACAGTTACAAAAAATCCCTCAGTTTATGGGGAGAATGCAACCTGCCTCTTTATTTTTCCTGTAAGCCTACCTAGACTAAGGCATACCTCCCATTTTTGCCAACACAGCTTTTGGTATAGCTGAGACGTGACCTTTAATCAACACAGGTCTGCCAGCAGAAAGTGTTTGTATGTATGCACTTACACTAATAAAATGGTGTTATTCCTGTCAGTATTTACTCTGCTGAAAAACAAGGCAGGTTTGAAACAAACAAATGGAAGTACTTTTTATATAATACATAATTAAATTGTGAAACCTACTGCCTACAGGATCAGGCAGAGGACAAAACTTTATCTGGATTTTAAAAAGCATTAGGGAAATTCATAGAGGAGATGTACATCACTGGTTATTAAACATGAAAGCCCAGATGCAACCTCTGGCTCAGAAAAAAATCACTAAAATGCTGATTGCTGGGAGCTGGGAAATTATACCATGGGAAGGATCACTCTATAGCTGCCTTACTTTTCCTGTTCTTTCCCTAAGGGTCAATGTT
Source organism: Calypte anna (assembly GCF_003957555.1). NCBI lineage: Eukaryota > Metazoa > Chordata > Aves > Apodiformes > Trochilidae > Calypte > Calypte anna. Next base: position 121,703,932 of record NC_044245.1, read on the forward strand.
AGAGCTAGGAGACTTTGGTCCTTTGATCTAAGCTCCCAAGCAGGTCACAGAAGCAATAATTCCTATAAATCCTCAGTGGGAATAAACATGAATACTCCAGCTCCAAACAGAGTCTGACCTTATTCAAACATTATTTCATCCTCACAGACTTTCAAATATCACAGCCTACTAATAGTCATGATAATTTCCATCTACCTAACATGCTATCAGCTTTGGAGGGACCACATCTAATTTTCAGGTCCCACAGTTCTATCCCAGAAAGCACAGGAAAGAGAGGTTTCACAAAATATCAAAATTGTCAGTGGAGCTTCCCCTCTCTGTCATTGTCTTTGTAATTTACTCTATTTAGAGTTCTGTAAGAACATGATATAAAAAATGCTCTGCTGGGTCAGACCAAAATCTGAGTCCACCTAACCTAACTATCTGCGTTCCATGGCTCAGTCTTTTACCAGCTGGTGGTCAATCAGCCATCCCTTCCCCTTGACAAATATGTGAGTATTATCTAAGAAGAAAATCTGGCCAGTTTCTCACTGCCAGATCCTTGACAAAAGTGGAGTATAACAAAAGACTCTACTTTGACAATCCCCACTCCTTCCCTGGTGGCCAGGTTACTTTCTCAACAGTAAAATAAAATATTTTATCTGTTTCCCATAACAACAGCATTACAAAAAAAAAGTTATCCTGGTTTGAACATAAGTAAAATTAAAAAAATAAAGCAAGAAGCAAGAATAAATTAATCTTCCACAGCTTTTCCTAAGCTCTGGCACTATAATGCTGAGGGTATTCCTCCTAGAAGTATGAAAATACCTCAGCTTTTTCTGAAGCAGTGCATTTATAGTAAATAATCAAAGAAGGTGGCACCTAAATCTATGGCACTGCACCATCCACAAGGCTACTGTCTGTGTGACATGTTAGCACACCAGGGGAAAGAGATCACAGGGCTCTGGTCCCTGATAAAAACAAGTATTCTTGGCCCTGATACTATTATTTGCTTGTTGAATTTGTATGCCATCTTTTAAATGATGTTTAAAAGGCACTGAGGTACAATATTTTCCTATAAACCAAAAACAAGTAGTAAATACCATGGACAAATGACAGAAGTTGCTCCCATGAAGCAGTTTATGAAATATTTATGTCAAATTCTGTAACCTTCAGCAGAGGCCAAGTTTGTTGTCAGAACCAACAGAGTATTCTCAGGCAAATAATCCCTTTCGTCAGTGTTCTAAAGAAACAAAATGGAAACTTTAAGTCTGAGCCTTTGAAAAACGTAGTATGATACCAGACAACATTCTGTAAAGGTCTTCCCGTTACGTCTCTGCTTCAATTCTTTGCAAGGAAAAGACATAACTGATAACATACACTGATAAGATACCTTGCCTCTTAAAAAATTTTTTTGGACTAGAACAGATATGGTTCAATTATTCCCTCCCACTAAAACAGGGTGTCAGTCCTAGTGCTACAGAAAATAATATAATTTAGTTCTAGTTAAATTTACCCATTGAATGGATCGTTCCCTCACCGTCCCAATTGTCTTTTAAAATTTTCACATTGTCAGTGTTTCTTCATGGCCATGTTCCTCCCATAAAGTTTTATCTCAAACAGTATTAATGAAATACATATAGAAAACACGTGTAGATATACAGATCACACCTGTGCATGCAGTGATGTATTCTCTTTTTATCTCCTTTCTCCAATTAGCCTCTGATAATGTGAGCTGGCTAACATGATTACAGGTAATGAACCAATTACTGTTTCTACAGTCACGCTGAACTGTTTTCCTTTGACTTAATTATGTTTAAAAATAACAAGCTTTCATTATGTTTTATATTGATGATCACGTTTACACCCCAAGTCAGCTAATCAGCCACAGGCACATAACAATATGATTTGAACATTTATTGCTCATGTGACTACATTTTCAAACTTAGCAAAGCAGCAAACAGAAATATCTGTAGTTATAATTTATGGACAGAATCAAAACCAGGAAAAACATGATTCCTGTGGTACTATATAACCAGTACATTGTGGATAATCACTGCTTATACCTCTGTATGTCTTTTAGCATTTGTATCAACAGAGACAATACAAGGAAGAGAGAATGAGATAGAAATAAGAGTTGAAGCAAGGCTAAGTTTACTTGGTTGCATTGTTGCAACCAATTAAATCTCCAGATCTAATTTCCAGAAGTTACTCCAACCCACATGGGGCTTTGGTTAGGCTTTTCTCCCCACTGACCTCTCTTGGGATGGACTCTGAAGCAAGCTTTTATTTATTTATTTATTTATTTTGCAGCCTGACCTGTGGTAAGAAGGCAACACCAATCACCAGTCCTTCTGAGCAACTTCAGCAACACTTGGGGCCACCTGGCTGGGGATGGTCCTAGAGAACTAAAACAGCTTTGTGTGGAAAAATTTTTTTTGTAAGATTCACATGAAGTTGTACCCTTGCAAGGCTTTGAGCATCAACAAGTCACTGCTTTGCTCCAGGCTTGGAAATCATGATTCCTACTCCTCTTTTCCCCACTTTGCAAGAGCAGAAACAATCGTCTCATCTATGGTGTGAAACAGTCAAGAAAGCATTATGACTCCTAGTTTTAAGTGAATGCAACAAAGAGAATTTGAATAAAGAATAAGGATTCAGATCTAAAGCAAATCAGCAAATTTAGGTAGTTAGCTAATTTTTTGTGACTAAAAAGTTTCACTTTCCTAGTACAGATAGACACGGTTAAGTTCACAGCAAAATGCAGAAGTTGCAGTTTGTCTCTTTCAAATACACCAAGGTCAGGTCCTGCTTATGTTTTCTATAGGACCTAACTGGTTAAAGCACTTCCCAGTGAACTGAAACACATTTCTTACTTAACTTCCAGACTAACATCCCATAAGCTGGTGGAAATGCTCACCATTTTTCCCAGCAGGGTTTCACAGATGGGTAGAAAAGCCAAGGCTCACCAGCAGAGATGTAGAAGGCTCACGGTGCTTTAATGTGGCAGTGATAGACAAGGGGAAATACAATCTTAATTTGCAGTCTTTATTCCAAAGGCAGTTTCTAATTTTTTTTCCCATTGACTGATATTTTTAAAGAGGAAAGAGTAACACTATTCAATTTTTTTTAAGAAATTGATCTACTCTTCAGGAGAGATTTAAGAATTCATTTAAGTTACTTCCCTTTGGCCTAAGAAGCCCATGTGGGAGGCTTTAAAACTGTCCTAAGAGTTACACACTCAGCTTGTTGACTGTTTTGGATCTCTTTGTGAGATGCTTAAATCTTCCCTTAAGCACGGATGTCTACTGTAGTTTGTAACTTAAGATTCTGGACTCCATTCGAGGAGCCAGATGCCGCAGAGTTAGGTACTGAAGCACTTTACTTTTAGGCAGTTATGTTCTTAATTAGATCCAGTCCTTTAAACTATGAACATCACAGAAAAGTCTCTCTGCATTAAGAAGAAGTTATATTAAGCCATAGAAAAATGTTAAATTTTAATGCACTAGAGCACTCAAACTTGGTTCTTACTAGTGAGAATCTCATTTACAAAATGGCTGCTAATGAAATCTCAGAGAAAATATGTTGGCTTCAAAGCAAAATTAAAATAAAGACAAATGACTGAGGAATTATTGTTTTCAAAGTTCTTTTTTCATCTGCTAATTACAGGGTAAGAAAGTGATTTGAGTATCTTATTATCTATCTCTCCTTTTTCTGCCAGAAGTTTATAAAGGGTGTGAAAATGAAAGGGGATAGTAATAATTCCATTTATGTTTTAAAGAAAATAATCAGGTTACCCAGCATTTAATACTAGAGCCTGAGGATTCCATTTAGATGACTTTGAAGGACAAATAAAATATCATCAGTTATGTCAGTTAAAGGAAAGATGGAGACTTGAGCAGATGTATTTATTTATACATAGAAAAAAATTCATCTCATCAAGAATTGACACAGGAGAGAAACCCATTGAGATACAGGCAGAAATATTCATTTTTTATAATTAGTTCACTTATCCACATTTCACAAAAACCGAGATTTGCTGCTATGAGCTCTAACATTCTCTTACATAAAATCTTAAGGATGGGTGGTAACACCCAAAAAAAGAGATAGTTAAAAAAAAATAAACAAAAATCATCATCCCAGATAAAATCTCCTGAAATAATGTAGTTACTACCATGGTTTTAATGTTTGCAAGTTGCAAACCCCCAGCATACTTTAAGGGAACATAAACCCATTTTCTGTGCTCAGGGATTAAAACCAGAGAGAGCAGACAGATATTGTAATAAATGCTACTGAAAAGAATCCAGTGTTCGGCACATTATAAAAAACTAGATAAATTCCCCTTGTTTTTAAAAGGCAATGGATACTAGGGACTGGTGCTATGTGATGTTTCTGCATCCATCTTAAGATAACAGCCCCTAAGGAGCATTGTTTTGTTCAGACCCCTCTGGGATGGTCCCTGGCAACCTCATCTCCTCATCCTGAGTTTTTTTAGTGCACCACTCTGATACTTTGGGCTCTACCATGGATGCCCATTAAATCTTAGTATTACCTATAAAATTGCATTGCTGACCTTCAAAGCAATGCATCAATTTAGTCCTGCTTACCTCACAGACCTCCTATCTAAGTGTTTGCTTAGTCATTCCCTGAGGTCCTACCCTGCTGGTCTCCTGTCAAATACTACATTTAAAGTGAGAGCCTTTGGCTCTCGCCCTTTCAGCATCTGTGCTCCTCTGACATGGAAGTTGTTGCTGGTGAAGGTTCAAGAATCAGAAGGCTTTTTCCTGCCTGTTCTACAAACACCCGTTAACTCTTATCTGTTCTCTTCAGTTTCTGCTCAGCGTGCTTTAATAAAAATGCTGCAGGCTGTGAGTCCTTACTTTGAACAGCGATTGTAAGGATTTATTTTTAAATATAAACAGCCAGGAGGAGTCTGGAGGTGCTAAGCAGTCAGAGAGCCCGATGAATAATGTGTGTCATTCCCAGCTAAACCCAAAAGCAACCACTCTTAGGCTACTTTTCAGAGCCATTGGAATGGGCAAACCAGCAAGTACATGCCAGGGCTCCCAAGACCTCTCCATGTGCCAAGATCCCAGGGCAACAGTCCCACAGGAGCTGGCACTCCCTGCCATCCCAGCCTCCTGGGCTGTCGCTGAGCCCTGGGTGAGACTCAAGAAGGTGTCATCCCGTACCTCTCCTCTCATGGAGCAAATTGGTTAGCCCAAATTGAGAGAGTCATTATCTGGAAGACATTATCTGGTAAGGGTCAAAAAGGAGATGCATTCTAAAAGCTGTTATTTCTCAGTCATCAGCAGTAGGAGAAAAATTTTAAAATAGCAGATGGTGACTATGTGAAAAGAGCTCCAAGCAGTTCTGTTTTCTTTTGCACCAAACCAAGTCCTCTGATACCCAGTTATGATATGTGAGCAGCAAAGAGGAAAAATAAAAAACACCTGTAAAATGATAATTTCTTAATCTCTTACGGCCATTTCACAAGTAAATCTCCCAGGACAGTGTTTTCTAGAGACTATCTTTTCCTCAGGTGACTGAGAGCAGCTTTTAAGCAGTTGAAAAGTTTCCTTGAAACTGCTCCCATACCTCTTTGTCTTCCCTCATTCTAGTTAGGAGTAATTTGCATCTCTCCCCAGGGATCCTTCTCATCCCCAGTGTTCTCCACCAGACTGTGATTGAAGGACTGACTTCAAAGAACTCCCATATACATCCTGAATATGGTAAGTGGGTTTATCTGAGATCACTGACTGCACCTCCTGCATATAGGTAAGCTGCAGTTCAGACTTAACACTTTGAGTGCAGAAAGACAAGACACAGGTAGAAAGAGGCAAATGGAGTTTGTGATCACAGAAATAACACCATAGCCTGCCACATGCTTGATGGCAGCATTGCTGACTCCTCCAGACCCTGACCAACCACCAGAGAAACAGATAAAGCTAATGGGAAAAATGTCCATCCTGCAGGACATAGAATCATAGAATATATATCATACCTCCTAATAAATTTTGTACAGTGTGATTTCTGCATGAAGATTTCTGCAAGTGGCAAGGGATAGCATAAATTCTCCATACACATGGATTTGACCTGTAATTCATAATAATAAGGGGTTCAGTGTTGGTATTCATTCTGCTCTTACAGTCTTGTTTTTATCATGTTCATCAGCCTTAATTGTGCCAACATATATACTTTTAGGAATATCCCAAACCTATTTTGTTTGATGGGTAGGATTTGCCTTTTTTGAGTTTTTCTTTTTAATTTTCTTTGAGCTTGTTCTTTGCAAGGAGCCACAAACTTCTGTTTTAGCAGAACAAAAAGATGTCTTTCTGCATAATGGTGCTTGGAAAGCCCAGGATGAGGCAGAAAGGACAGGGGCTGCTTAAGTAACTCTGGCTATGATGTGTCTCCTTTTTGAAGCCCTGACTTATGGCTGATTCTTTTGAACAGGAGGGATTGGTCTGGGGGCTGATCCAGGACCTGTCCTCCAGGTGATTGGGAGAGTTTGGCACAGCTAGGAAAGTATCAGAAGTTTCTCCTTCCTTTGACTTTCCAATCTCTCATGCCACAGACTTTCAAACAGAAGAAAAAAAAAGTATGTTTGATTTAAAAAAAAAGCCTTTTAATTTAACCAAATTGGATTAAAGGTCACCGTTAATTTTTTTAGTATGCCCACTAGATTTTTGGGTACTATGTATATTGTATATTTTAACACCACAGGAGTAATAAGAGCTGAGCAACTAATTTGCAGTGAATAACTTGAAGAAAAGTACTATTGTCTCATTCAGAGTTTCACTGGAATAAACTAATATCATTTGTGAATCTGTTGTTCAGTTGGAGTAATCCCATCAGTTACTTTAGTGACTAATTCCAAGTCTACAGATTGTGCGTGAACTGTTTATTAAAAGTATAGGGGAAATGTTAATTTTGAGCTGTCATAGATATTTTAGATTGAATTCAGAAATCACATGATCTACATAAATATTTAATATTGAAAGGCATTAATTTCTGTCAACATATAAAGCTGATATAATATGACATTTTGTTCGGCTTCCTCTGCCTCCAGATCAAAAAGAACAGATAAAACACCACCAAAGGTGAAAAAAGCTTCCCCAGAGCAATCTTTGTCTAGAGATGAACAAATGCAGTGCATTTTCTTGCCTCTGATTCAAGCTAATGCTAACAGAAAGCAAATACTCAAAATTTCCAATACTGAGGAGACAATAGCCAACTGCCTTCATTACAGTGCCAGTGTTTCCCTTTTTTCCCATGCAAAGTGTGGTGTCTACCGGGTCAGGCTCCATCATCAGGTAAACCTTGTGATATTCTCTTGTGTGTGATATTCTCAGGCATTAGCTGACCATAGTGGCACAAGCTGTGGGTGGAGAAGGAACCTCTGCTCAAAACTTTCTCATGCATTAGCTTTCCATTAACATTTAATCTTATTTTCTCATTAATCAGTAAAAGTTTATGAATAAACAAATACTCAAGTAGATAGGTATTATTTACTAAATTTCTGATTCAAGATGAAAATTGCCCCTAATTTATAGTGGGAAGGATTTTAGAAAACCTGTCTTTTTATGTGGAGATTAAACATAGGCACTGGGAAAACCCTTTTTGTATATACAAGTCTTGGTTGCATGGTTAACATCTGGAATGTATTCACTTCTTCTATAAACTACATATGACTCCCTTTCTACTGCATTCCTCAAGCAGCAAGCAACATAGATGTATTAATATTAACATGCCTTTGATTCACTTCTCTCCATTTTACAGTCTACTGCCATATGCCAGCAGTATGTCACTGGGCATGATGTAACCAAGTCTGCCCCAGGAAATTCAGAAAGACTATTTTACTAGAAACCAGGCCTAAAAAGACCACAATTTAATTTTATACCATTTGTTAAGCTGAAAAATATGAAAAGAACTTTGGCTCTGTACTACCTTTCTACTCCTACATTGGTAGAAAGGGCAAAAAGCTTGCTCTATCCTGCAGCTAACATTTCCCAAAGGAAAAAGAAACTCCAAGACTTAGTAGAATCACAGAATCATTTTGTTAGAAAAGATTAAGATTATCAAGTCCAACCATCTAGCTGTCACACTGACAAGTCCACCACCAAACCATGCCCCTAACACTGGATGCAGATAGCCTCACTTTCCTAAGTTTAGGATATGCTGGAATAGGAAAGAATATATAAATTTGGGTTATTTAGATCAGAAAATGAGCAGAATGTCTCCATCGTTAAGAGCTTGTAAGAGTAGGCTGGGAAAGAGACATCTGTCAGAAGTGACATGGCTGTTGATAATCCTGTCGTGTGTAGCAGAATAGATTGCATGACTTCCCAAGAGGTTTTTCAGCAGTAAGATTCTATTATAGACCAGATCCACTGCCTGTTGTCAAGTGATACCTTGGGTTTGGGGAGAACCTAGCAACATAGAGAAGCTTGGTCAGTCCCCAGTAGGCTTACACTGTCTGATGGGCCCTGGATCTGTCCTGCTCCACAGGACTGCACCTGCCGAGAGAGGAAGGACAGCACAGCCGGGAGGAAGATAATTTGTTTCAAAGTACAGAGAAGCACAGGAATGTAGAAATAACATTTAGAGACATCTTGATTTCTGGGAAACTCTGCTTAATACTTGAGGATCACTTCATTCAGTAGTGGAGAACATTCAGAAGTTTTTCTTACTTTTTGTATTTAACTTTTTTTCTTTTAGTTTAGGGGGCAGAATTTTGATGTGACACCTGTTACACAACTTACAATGGAGGATGTAATTATGTAAACACTTAATGGAGCCTATATAAGGGTATTATACAATTTGTTTGCTAAGTGCAGCCTTGTTTTCCCCAGTGATTTCCCCGTGACTACACAGACAAACAAAATAAATCCCTACTCTAGCTGTTAATTTTTGACACGACATTATTACAGACTGTGACCCTGATTCAGTTTGAATTGCTGAATGTTTGCTATTTAGGACACAGCTATGGATACTGTTATTTTCTTCCTCTCTCTCATAAACACACATACTACCATACGGAGCATATTCACCACGTGTGTATTTCAAACCCTCAGCCTACATTGTACATCCATGTGCTGCTCTTGTTGTGTGAGCTCTAGACAAGCCAAAACATCAGCAATGCTTGGTGCAGGCATCCAAGAATTAAAACTACTCTGGATGGAGGCAATTCTATACAAAGTCAGCATGGGCTTTGAGAGCAGTGTGTTTGTGCCAGTGCACTTTGCTTATTAACTTTTAATCTTCTGTTATACCTCAGAGCTTTTGGCCTCCATGCAATCCCTTGTTTGTCTGCTACTCCATTTATTCCTCCTTTTATATTTTTAAGCAAAGGTTGGTGTAACAAAATGAAATCAAATCAAATGAAATAAAAGTTGAGAGGGACAGATACTTTCTTATTCTTCACAATGAACTAAGAAGCAGAGGACAAAGAAGATTTTTAGCCACCTTCTCATCCTCCTGCGACTGTGCCAGCTTTACCCTGGGCAGAGGTCCAGCACTTATGAGTAAGAGTAAGATTTTTCTGCTAAGTGTAGATCTTCTGAGCACAGTCACATTCTGGTTGCACTCCCAGTTCCCAGACACTGGAAGGGGATGGCATACAAACCAGAACATCTGCCCTTAGTCATTGGAGATTTATCAGATAATCTTGGAGATGAGACATATTGTTTGCTCTGCTGCTTTTTGCCACCAGAGCTTCTGAAACTGACCCCTCTTCTAATAAAAACAGGGGGAGGGGATTACTTTAAATTTGAAGTAAACCAAAACCAGGCTTCCCATGACATGTAATTTGTAAAAATACAGCAAAGATGCCAAGAAGCACAAACTGCATCACCACCCCCCACCAGAAAATTAAGCCATTGTCATTAACTATGTACAGAACCCACTGAACTCAAAACAGCTTTCCAAAAACAAACCATTCCTTTCTTAAGCAATCACTGCAAATTGCAAAAGCAACAAACGTTTCAGCCACAAATGAAGGAGGCACTGCCTGTCCTCAAACCTTCTTATGAAATTTCCCACTTATTAAGGAAGCATACAAAGACATTTGCTAGTGTTAAATTGGTGAAAGATCTGTGCTTTCTAGGAGGTACTGAAAGTCTCTTTTTTCTGGAATCAGCCATAGGTTGAGGATAATGAAGGAAAACTACACATTCCAGCTGTCAGAAGTTTATTTTATTTTCTCCATAATGGAACTGATGAGCAGTAGTGACCTTGGAGAAGCAGAATTTAAAAAGAAGATTAAAAAAAAAAAAAAAAAAAGGAGCAACCACATCCATTTCTGTTATCGATGAGGGAAGAGACACAGAGGACACCATAAGAAAAGTAGTACACAGAAAGGTGTCTGAAAGGAAATGTACCAAATGCAGACAGATTATGGTGAAAATTCTTTACTACAACATAGGATTTATTTTCTGAAGTAAGAGATTGCCTGGGACAGACCTCATTAGTGTGATGAGAGCCTTTCTAAGATAGATCACGAAGAGGGATTTGTTCTCTTACTAAGTCAAAAAGATACCCTTCTGACTTTTCTGGATTATCCTTCTTCTGGTGTCAGTTTAAAGGAACAAAGACACTGAAAACTCCCTGCTCAGTAAATGGTGTCTTTATGTTTAGCTGCATTCTTGTAAAAACCAACAACTCCCCACCTCACAGGTCACCTCAGTTCTTGGGGACTGAAAACATCTCATGGGAGCTCTAAAAGGCCTAAGGACATGAAGTGCAATTGTGCAGGAGCATCTTCTTGGCAGGTTTAGCATTCAAGATAAGATAGAAAACAACAGCAGGGTCCTGATCACTACAGCACAGATGAGAAAACTGTACCAATCTCTAACTCTTTTCCTAAGGGAACTCCATTACCAGTAACTTTCTCCTCAATAACAAGTTTGCAGTTCTGCATACAGGAGAGCATCTGGTCATTTCTTGCACTTTACTCCAGAATGAAGTTCAAGCTATTAAAGTTCAGACATGAATGCTAAGCAGATGAACACTCATTTAGGGATTTAAACACACAGTCTGTATATAAATCTCTGTAAGGGTGCTGGAGAGTGGCATCTCATGGCTATGAAACACTTCCTAAGACTAAAGTCCTTAGAAGAGCATTTTTTTGCATGGTGTTTTAGTGTAATACTGGAGAGTAGAAGGAGAATTCAGAAATGGAATAGGAGTGAGAAAATGTGGAGAAATGGAAAAAGAAGCAAAAAAGGTGTGAGAAAAAGACATTAGAAACAGAGAAGCAAAAAGGTGATAAGATGAAGTGCGAGAATTAATCTGAAAAGCCATTCTGAAAAAAGAGAGAGTAAAAAAGTAAAAACAGAAGCTAATATGGAGCAGATGAAAAGCAAAAAGACTGAAAAAGGCAAAATAAAAAAAAGAAAAAATATGGAGATGGAAAGTAAATAAACACGCAAGGAAAGTAAGGAAAATGTTACTGAGGTTTTGGTTCATTGGTTATTCTCCATAAAAAGGGTAAAACTGTGTGAATTCAGGAATGTATGAATGATATATTCTGTATTTAGAGAAACAGTGGCCGAGATTCTGATTCAGTACATAGCAGAGCTGTTAAATCATTTGGTTTTAGGGCATCAGACTGAAGGACAATATTTTCTTCAGCATACATACTGACAGCAGCAGCATCCCTTCTCTCTCCTAAACACAGATGTTAAGGCCACAGGCTCTCTCACTTCTTTGGAGTTTGTCTCTCCAGAAGGTTACTTTGGACCTCAGCAGGCTGATTGTTTTGTCAAGCTCCTTGATAAAAGTGTACTCTGGTCTCTCTGAAGTCCTATTATAAGTGAACTGGATATTTATGTTCATGAGAAGGAGCATTATCCTTTTTTACCTACGATGCCACATGCTCCACACATCTGTCTTCCCCACTCCCTCTAGAAAGAGGCATCCCTTGAAACAGTTCCAAGCACCACTGTCAGGGTTATGGTTCTGTGAAGCCCTGCAAAAGCAAGAAGTACTGCTCAAGAAGTATTAGGCCCCTTCCAGCATGTGGGATTTTTAATCAGCTCCAGGATACTCTGGAGGCAACACAGCTCAGAGTGTGGTTATGGGCCTGAAGAGATCTGGGAAATCTGCTTTGGGCCCTTCTGCGCACCCTTTTGACTGCCCTGTGGAAGCTCTAATGGCTTTTTAATCTTTACCTCTGTCAGCACTAAAATCACACCCATAGATTAAATATAAAAATCTCAACCACATAAATTATATAGCTTTTTTGTTCAAACATACTTTTAAGATTTGCATAATTTAGTACTGTGGTCGGTAATAAACATGGAGAACAGAGGTCCCTTTCAGGAACACCTAATCTTAATAAGGTGGTTATTCAGATGTCTACTTTTGTTTATGGAAATACAGCATTTAAAAATAGAAAGTGGTTTCGGCTTTTGATCTTCTGTTTAAAAGGAAAAAAATGATTCAATAGAATTAGTAACACTTGCAGAATATCAACCCACTCTCTCATAGAAATGCAATTTAGGAAAATGAGTGTGGTTGGAAAGTCAGGCCAGAATAACAACAACTAACTTCAGATCCACCCAAGGCTTGTATGGGGGCCATACCAATTAACATAATAGTTGTGTTTGTTGGGAAGTGAAGTCCTTGTGCTTGAGATTCTTCCCAATTAAAGATTTGTTTTCAAGTGGGATTTAATTTTAATGGGCCAGTGCCAGAACATTGACTTGCTGCGTCTGTTTTCATTTCAAGTGAAGCCGAGGTTACATTTTCAACCTGGTACTGCTGTCATCAAACCTCTCCAGTGTTTTTATTTATGGTCAGAGAGTGACAGTGGAAGGGTAGTATGCCAGGAATCATGGTTTCCCAAAGTTTCACTCAAAATGGATGACTTAAATCATAAAAGGTGCAAATTGTGAAGAATTTATTAGGTAAAACACCCGTTAATGTCAGTGAGAGAACTGAGAAAACTGCAGAACTGAGTTCTTTCTCAACAAATTTCATATTGGACTTAGAGACGTCTATGCCATTAAATTCCTTCAAAAGCGTGTATATCAGATTTAAAAACCCCCAAGTCTCTACTATTTCTGAATGGAAAAAAGCATTAATAAAATACCCACTAAACTGAATCTTTTCTCTTTGCAGACTATCAATGGGGCAACCATAGATCCCTTGAGCTTACAGATTTATCAAACGTACTGGAAAAATATCTTTCTTAAGAATTTAAAGGTTGTTCATTAATATTTAAAATATGGCCTTTCTTGCTTAAGTGTGACTGATCAATTAAGTTCACAAGATGTTTTGTTTCATCCTTCATGAATATTACCCTGAAGCCTCATATGAACTTAAAATGTTATTTCCATGAAAACATTCTTTTGACAGAGAAACCATTTTCCAATAGGATATTTGTCAGTCTGCTCAAATTTTCAGAAAAGTAAACAAGAATACAGTAGAAGTAAAGTCATTGAAATACAGATCCACTGAGCTCTAAAATTAATCCTAATAGTGTTGAAAAAAAGAATTTATACTTGTATGCAAACAAGTGAAGTAGAACAAAAGTTACCATTAGTTCCCAAAGCCATTTGACTTCAGTATGTGGACAGTGTGAAGTTTACAAGCAGTATTCAAAATTAATCTCACATTTTATGGATAGATAATATGAGTTCAGAGAAATTAATAGATCAAATTTGGTATGTTGAGAAGATGCATGAAATAATTCAGTACATTCTGAAGCTGCTAAGGAATTAATCTTATCAGAGTATGATTATTAGTTGTATGGGCATCCAAAAACACACGTGTGCAAGCATCCTTTCTTGCACTTTTCAGATATGCACTAATATTTACTATCCTCAACAACTACTACTTTAAGGTTTAAGGTTTGACATATCTATGAGTTAAACATGATTATTTAATATTTATATTTACATGATTCAGAAAAGACAGAATCAAGACAAACACAAACCCAGAGTCTCCACCTGTGGGACTGATGCTATCTGAGAACTGCCAACTTTGAAAGTGATCGAAGAGTGTTGACGGACTGGGGATAAAGTCCAATCAAAGGAATTTTGTCTTATATGGATTCAGTTTTAGAAATTCCCTGGCTTTCCAATACTGTAAATCAGCCAAACAGACATGTTGGAAAGATACCATAAAATAGGGGGTTTTAAGTGCAGAAAAAGGTCTGCATGCCATCTGAATATATATGATTTGACAGATCATGGACTTGATTCTCCCCTCCCCTCTTTTACATCGCTGCAACTCTGCTAATCTCACCAGAGTCACTTCAAATACACATCTGTAATGGAGAGTGGAATCCAGCTCTAAATCTGTGTGTGATATAAACTCAGTAAAATATATAAATCTAAACAGTTATTGGGCCTAGGCCCTGAGGTACCTGATTACACAGCAACTGATTTATGAATGCTGAAATTAAACATGGAATGAAACCAGTCTTCAGTAATGTCAGAAAGACCTTTGTTGGAGTATATTTTCATCAAAAATATTCCGAGAAGGGAAGGATCACAACAATTGACTAGTTCACAAGCAACATAAAAACAAGGTTTTTTCAAACCAATTTCTACGTTTCTGGAGAACCATTCAGGTGTAGTATTTACTCACTGTAGTATTTACTCCTGGTGTGCCAACAACGTAATAGGCACCGTCTGAAAATGAAGAACACCAGACCATTCACTAGTGGTCTGCAAATCTGAAATTCTTGATGAAAATTAATAATTTATTTAATTCTGCAAATATATTTCTGAAGCTGAATAACCCATAATTAAAAATAATTTGGTATAAATTAAAAACATTGTCTCTTCATTGTAAAAGGAGTAGTAATTGCCAGTTTTAATTATGGCAATCTATCACAAACCAAAGAGTTTAATAAAGCCTAAACTGAGCTTTGAAATAGTTCATAGCCACCCTCAGGTGAGGATGACCAAGTATTAGTAACTACAGAAATAGATTGTTGAGGTAAACATTTCATTCTCAACAGAAAGCAAAGAAAAATTAGACTGTTGGCTATCAGTTACATAAACACATATATATACACACATGTATATAATGAATATGCATTCACATCCATACATGTGCAAATATAGATACATACATGCATTTATATGTGAATATCTGAGCTAAAGGATACATGAACAAATTCAAAGTTTCTTAAGAACCTCAGGCAGAAAATCTAAAATGTCAGATTGAACAGTAAAATCTCTCAAAATAAGAATTTTTCCAGGGTTTTATAATGACAGATCCAAAACTAATTGAAGACATTCCATTCACAAGTTCCTGGACTTCTGAAGCATATAAATAAGTAAAGAGTTAAAGGTGAAAGGCATATATGTATATTTTCCACTGCTCATATCCAGCTCTCCTATCTCAACGAATAAAATTTATTTTGAGAAATCTTTCCTTTACTTATTTATTTTTTTCTCTTTTTCTTTCTAAGGAATATGTTACATGTCAGTTTTGTCTCCTTTTCTAACTGCACACTGACCTCTGCCTTCTAAGTGTGTTCATAAGAGAGGGGAGGGAGTCCTTTGTTTCAAAATCTTCCCTCTTGTTTCAGAATACCAACAGTATAGAATCAGAAATCCATCAAGATTTTTTGTGCATTTGGTTGGTTGGTCAGTCTTGTTTTGGTTTAATGTTCCCTATAACCAGCAACATTTCTGGAAA